>NC_091469.1:12267153-12567153 GCF_036971445.1 Narcine bancroftii | reverse complement strand
TTTTCGCGTTCCACTTGCCCATTGCCTCTCGGGTTATAACTAGTCGTGTGACTAGTCGCGATCCCCCTTGCTTCAGGTACCAGCGCAGCACATCACTCATAAAGCTAGACCCCGGTCGCTGTGGTGAAAATGGGGTAGCCAAACATGGTGAAGATCTGGTGGCGGCGGGGAAGAAGCTGTCCTAGAATGAGCTTCTTCCGATCTGATTCCATGATGCCATCTATGTGCACCTCGATGATTGCTTCGACCGCATGCCTCCAGATCTCGAAGCATGTCAGGGCTTCCGGGTGGCATGGGTCGACTTCAAGGCTCCCTGCACTCAGGAGTTTTTACATAGCAGCCCTGGGAAAAAAGTTTTTGTTGATTAAATTGTGGTTGGAAGACTACACAAAAGAGTCTGGAAAAACAACCAACTGAAAAACCGTTGTCATACCCACACTCCTGTTCGGCTCCGAATCATGGGTCCTCTACCGGCATCACCTACGGCTCCTAGAACGCTTCCACCAGCGTTGTCTCCGCTCCATCCTCAACATTAATTGGAGCGCTTTCATCCCTAACGTCGAAGTACTCGAGATGGCAGAGGTCGACAGCATCGAGTCCACGCTGCTGAAGATCCAGCTGCGCTGGGTGGGTCGCGTCTCCAGAATGGAGGACCGTCGCCTTCCCAAGATCGTGTTATATGGCGAGCTCTCCACTGGCCACCGTGACAGAGGTGCACCAAAGAAAAGGTACAAGGACTGCCTAAAGAAATCTCTTGGTGCCTGCCACATTGACCACTGCCAGTGGGCTGATATCGCCTCAAACCGTGCATCTTGGCGCCTCACAGTTTGGCGGGCGGCAACCTCCTTTGAAGAAGACCGCAGAGCCCACCTCGCTGACAAGAAGCAAAGAGGGAAAAACCCAACACCCAACCCCAACCAACCAATTTTCCCCTGCAACCGCTGCAACCGTGTCTGCCTGTCCCGCATCGGACTTGTCAGCCACAAACGAGCCTGCAGCTGACGTGGACATTTACCCCCTCCATAAATCTTCGTCCGCGAAGCCAAGCCAAAGAAGACAGTTAAACAGAACCAGACACACACAAGGTAAAGACTGTACAGCAGGCTTTAATCAACAAAGACTTCCACAGAGCCAGGCTGGCTGTTGATGCAGTAACTCTGAGTGAGACTTTGGAGGTTGGGGTTTGCATTAAACTGTGCTTAGAATCATTATGCTTTTTATTACTGTGGTGCACTGTTAGACAGAATCAGACACACACAAGGTAAAGACTGAACAACTGGCTTTAATCCACAAAAACCTCCATAGAGACAGGCTGGCTGTGGCTGCAGCAACTCAGTGTGAGGCCTCGGGAGGCCGGCACAGGCATATGTCCTGGAGAGTGATTGACACCCGACCGGGTGGGGCTTGATCCATTCAGGTCGACTGATTGGCAGCTGGCCAGGTGTTGTCCTGTCCTCTTACACTTCTGCAGGTACAGAGGTTGCCCCCTGCAGTAGGCAGTAGCCCTGGGTGGGGCTTGATCCAGTAAGGTCAACTGATTGACAGCCAGACAGATGTTGTCCTGTCCCCTTACACTCCTGCAGGTACAGAGGTTTCCCCCTGCAGTAGGCCGGTGGTGTACCACCACAGTTGGGATTTGTTTTTCTTATAACATTGACTATACAATTAATCAAGTTCGAATGACTATTTATGTGCTCCGAATTATGTTCAATCGAAACAAAGATATAAGCACTTGATAGAATTTATTAACTGCGCAGCTTCAATGCTTAGCTTTTGGATGAGGAATTCTGAGTGGGATGACGCAGAGTTGGAGGGGAGCCATAGAGCATTTTGCCCATGAACATCCCATTTTTGATAGGATGTAAAGCCTACTAGGAGCTAAATGAATGGCCTTTCTTAATCCAACAGAGGTTAAAATCTCATTACATCAGACTGGGAAATAGGTACAGGACCCTAAAGATGATCACTCAGCAGCACTAGGACAACTTTTTCCCTGCTGCCACCAGATTCCTGAATAATCAATGAACCAAAGACATTGCCTTACTTTTCGTGCACTGTTATTTTTATTTTTTACATTATTGTTGTAAGATGGTTCATAATATAAATGTGTTTTTCCTTTTTTTCAATCTTTCAATTAAACATATTATAGTAAACAATACATGAGGAGAATAGAATACAGAATCGAATAGTAAAAACAGAAACGTCAATATATTGCGATACTTAATACAATGTGCAACATTATAACATATTGAACAATATTATCCCTTTCTCCTGAATTTGAAATATTCAAAAAAGAGAAAAAATTACTGTTCAAACCTTATCTAAACCTACCAAAAAAAACAAAAAAGCAGCAACAACAAAAAAAGGCTGGGCAGCCTAAACTGAGAGTTCGCTACAACAGATCAAAACAAATTATTTATCTGGTCCTTGCCAGTGAAAAAACAACAGAAATCCAGAACAGTCTAGAGCAGGGGTGTCAAACTCAAATTCATGGAGGGTCAAAATTAAAAACTTGGACTAAGTCGAGGGCCGAACTAAATATTTATTGAAAATTTTCAACATCTGCATGTTTTCTCTTCTTTCAACATATGTAATGTTAAACTTTTTCTTATTAAAATAAATGTTTAATAATAGTTTTGGATAAACTCTTTCCAGAAGCATTAACAAATGAGAAATAAAATATTCAATAAATAATATTTCTCTATAGAGGATTTGTCAAATGTTGCTAGTGTGCTGTCAAATAGTAAAATCTGAGGGCTATTGAGAATGTGGGAGAATAACATGATTCCTGAAACAATCAAATGGGTGACTGATTGTGGGCATGAACTCTAGCAGGGTTATTTGCCATGCCCTTTTTCCATTGGTACAGATATCCTTTGATTTACACACTTTTCAAGTTTTATGCCTAATGAGCTTGTATCCAGGTGCAGGACCATTTTTAACCAGGAATATATTTATCACTGTGACATGAAAGTATTGGAAGATCGTTTTATCCTGAGATTAAAGTTCATAATACTTACTCAGGCCTGTGTGCGGGAGGGTGGGGTTTGCGGGCGATCGGGTTGGACGACAGTGCAGGGGCATTGGCTCTCGCTGCAGGGCAGCATCTCGGCGGATCAGCGGCCCCGTCACCATGAGTCGCGGGTCGGCCTGCGGCAGGGAGGGGGAGTGGGCAACGGTCCTGGCGAGGTCAGGCCCGAGGCCTCCGGTTCCGGGCGCTGAGAAGCGGCCTTGGCTTCCCCTGACACCGGCCAGGCCCCAAAACCAGAGTCCACGGTGAGACCCTGCAACGTAAACAGAGGAGGTGGGGGCGATTAGTGGGCTGACGCCAATGCATTCTGGGATTTAGCTGTGCATGTGCTATACTGGCGCAGCGGCCAGCGGGCCACCTCTAATACATTTTTGAAATGATCTTGCGGGCCAAATATAATTATATCACGGGCCAAATTTGGCCCGCGGGCCAGAGTTTGACATGTGTGGTCTAGAAGGTAAAGCCAAAATTCAAATTAACTCATGGTGCAATTTCTAATTTGTTCTAAACTTAAACATGACATAACTTGAGATAGCCATTGCATCAAAGTTGGTAAATTAGGATCTTTCCATTTAAATAACATGGCTCTTCTGGCCAACAGGGCAGTAAATGCGACAACCAGATGTGCAGAAGTGGGAACTCAACCCACCTCTGGAACTATAATTCTAAATATAGCAGTCCATGGATTAGGTTGCAATCTAATACCTAATATAATTGACGAAGTCTGTCCAATACTTCTCCAATACAGAGCATGACCAAAACATATGTGTTAGTGTGGACACATAACATGTATGTTTGCCCTATGATGTTGCTGCAAAAACACCGAATTTCATGACTTGTTCAGGACAATAAATTCTGATTCTGATTCTAAAGAATGGGAGGGGGTTTTTCCTTTGTCCAGGAGATGAAGGAGACTTTCACTAACTTGATGATGGGGAGTTTTGTTTCATGGGAAATCAGCTTCTCCAGCATGTGCAGATTCCTTGTTTACCTCTGTTTTGTTGCTCCACTGCAGTCTCTTTAAGGGATGCCAACCTGGAAGAGGTTTTCCTCCTCTCCACAGCAGGAGTTCTGCAAGAGCCTCTCTCACTGCTCCCTCTCTATTGTCATACTGTTCTTAAGCTCTATGACCATGTGAATCATGCAGAATCCCTTCCACATCATTTGTCCCTCCAAGCTACTTGTCTCCACCACCATCTTGTGCCACATGGCTTCCACCTCTGTTTCCAGGCCACAAATTTGGCCGACAAGGATCCCAGGTACTCCGGCTCCATCAACTGCTGCCTTCTTAGCTTCTCCTGCCTATCAGAGAGCGCCTTTCTCAGCCCTCTCCTGCTATCATCTCCCAGCTCCTTTCTTTTCTCCCCCTTCAACTGGCATTCACCAGCAAACCTGTGCTCATCTTCTCTTCTTCCCTATCCCCACCACCCCCACCTGATCTTTGGCATCCCTGATGAAGGGCTCAAGTCCAAAATGTTGACTGCCTCTTGCTTTCTATGTGACTTGCTGACTTCCTCCAGCATTCGTGTGTATTGTTTCAGCATGGCTAGAGGTGGTGAAACATTTGGAATTCCAACAGCTGTTCAAGGAGAAGGGGTGATGATTTGTCCTAGTTTGTTTTGGTGTTCCTTTTGCAGCATGGACCATATAAATTTCCCTAAAAATATGAATTATGTTAAGGGTTGAAATGAAAGGATAGGGATACTGATGCACCATCAATAACTTCAAAGACTAGGAGTTGTAGAGAAACTGATAGGCTTTTATTCACAACAGAATGGAGGCACATCCATGCTGGTCGACTGTCCTGGACTGAGGAGGGAGCTGTTGCACAGTCGCCTTTATTCAGGGGTCAGTGGGATGAGCCTCAGGCACAGTCAGCAAGGGGTATGTCCTAACACATCCAAATATATATACAGTGGTTTACCACAGACACATTGATGTCTGGTGAACACCTCAACCCTCCAAGTGAGTAGTACCACACCATAGGTGAGAGCAAAGCTTCTAACTCGATGAATCGTCGCTGCTGCCTGTGTGTTTTGGTATAAAATTTAGCCAGCACAGAGATAAAATGGATGCAAGGCTGATGGGAGAGATTAGATGGAAGCTGGAACGGATAGTCTCTATACTGTTCATGAAGCCAAAACATATTTTCAAGAAGTACCAAAAAGGCTTCTTAATCAACTTCTGCAATTTGTCATGTTGTTAGCATCTGCAAACCTAGGCTCCAATTAAAATGTCTTGGGCACCTCTCATTGCCATGGCAACATCAAAAGCCAGGTACTAATAAGCATTCTTGGCATCCAGCATTCCAGTGAAACACATTGCAGAAACGTATCACAAGATTTCACTCTTGTTTTCATTTTCTTGAAAGACCATTGGGATCTAGGCAGGAAATTCTGCCTGAGTTCTCTTAAAGACTAACAGCTTGTTAGCATACTGTGAAGTAATTTGGGCCTCTGAAGCACTGTGGCAACATTTATGGTGCTAACAGGCTTTTGCCCGAGTTCTTCTCCACTCACCAGAGAATTGTTACACAGTTTTGGTGTGCTAAGCAGATCAGCTGCCATATGAAAATAAATAAAATAATTATTTTCATGCAAACTTGAATTTAACAGCACTTGTTCAGTCTGAGATCACAGAGTTTTGCAGTAATGATATCCTTCCAATAATTTTTTTTTTAAATGGTGAAATAAGCTTGTTGCATGATGCCAGCTGATGCGAGAGGGGACATTATACCAGTTTGCTCTTTTTCTTGTCTCTTTAAATATCCAATGACCAGCGTTATTGGGATGAGTCACATTACACCTTAACATAACATAACAATTACAGCAGGGAAACAGGCTATTAGGCCTTTCTAGTCCGCACCGAACCAAACACCCCTTTCTAGTCCCACCTCCCTGCACAATGCCCATAACCCTCCATCTTCTTCTCATCCATATACCTGTCCAACCTTTTCTTAAATAATACAATTGACTCCGCCGGCACTATTTCTCCCGGAAGCTCATTCCACACGGCTACCACTCTCTGAGTAAAGAAGTTCCCCCTCATGTTACCTCTAAACCTCTTCCCCTTAATTCTTAACTCATGTCCTCTTGTTTTAATCTTTCCTCCTCTTAACAGAAATTTTATTTATTCTAAGCATTAAACTGTGCTTAGAATCATTATGCTTTTCGTTACTGTGGTGCGCTGTTAGACAGAATCAGACACACACAAGGTAAAGACTGAACAACAGGCTTTAATCCACAAAAACCTCCACAGAAACAGGATGGCTGTGGCCGCAGCAACTCAGTGTGAGGCCTCGGGAGGCCGGCACAGGCTTATAGCCTGGAGAATGATTGACACCCGACCGGGTGGGGCTTGATCCATTCAGGTTGACTGATTGGCAGCCGGCCAGGTGTTGTCCTGTCCTCTTACACTTCTGCAGGTACAGAGGTTGCCCCCTGCAGTAGGCTGGTGGTGTACCACCACAGTTACACCACTACCTTTATGAATATTAAACTCCACATATCATCAATAATGGCAATATACCTTACAGTACACCCTCTTATGGCTATTCTTAACTTACAGTACACCCTGCATTTCCTCCTGAAGCATGTGATCAGGAATGAGGGATAAATATTGATCATGAGATGAGAAGAACATCCTTTCCTAAATAATGTTATGATATATTTATGTATCATGGCATTTAGAGGGTTTGAGTTATAAGGAGAGGCTGGCAAGGTAAGACTTTCTACCCTGAAGTGTAGGAAGCTGAGGGGAGACCTTGTATAGGTATCCAAAAATCATGAGGGCCATAGATTCCTCATGGTAGCAGAGTCGAAAACTGGACAACATAAGTTTAAGGAGAGGTAGGGGTGGGGGTGGCATTTAAAAGGAATGTGAGAGGCATCTTCTTCACACAGAGGGTGGTAAGTACTTGGATCGAGCTGCCAGCAGAAATGGTAGAGGCAGGTACAATTACAACACTTAAAAGATATATTGTATATACATGGACAGGAAAGGGTTAGAGGAATATGCATGAAATGCACGGAAATGGGATGAATTCAGAAGGGTAACATAATCGCCATGGATGAATTTTGCTGGTGGGCTTACTTCTGTGCTGGATAACTCAAGATCTCTAATATATAGACAGAGAATTCTTCTTTTTTTCTTTGGCTTGGCTTCGCGGACGAAGATTTATGGAGGGGGTAAAAGTCCACGTCAGCTGCAGGCTCGTTTGTGGCTGACAAGTCCGATGCGGGACAGGCAGACACGGTTGCAGCGGCTGCAGGGGAAAATTGGTTGGTTGGGGTTGGGTGTTGGGTTTTTCCTCCTTTGCCTTTTGTCAGTGAGGTGGGCTCTGCGGTCTTCTTCAAAGGCGGTTGCTGCCCGCCAAACTGTGAGGCGCCAAGACAGAGAATTATTGTATTATTTAAAGAAAAGCAACTAAGTCAATGTTAACATTATAACAAGACATAATTGACTTGTCTAGAAATTGAATCTCAGAGATTGTAAAGAAGTGCTCAGCACATCAGACATTATCTGGCATCAATCGTGAGCCCAATGATGTTCCCTTCCTTGCTGGTGTAAACAGGATGCAACAATTACAGTATGGCAAGGTGTTGCTTTACTCTAGAAGTGTTTATTGAAAGGAACATGGAACTGAGAAACTCACTGCTTGCTGCCTGTTCAAACACCTCACATTATCAATAGACTGCATTAAGCTAAGAGAGTGTGCTTAGTTACAGCACAAAATTGCTGATATTCCTGTTCAATGTGTGCCTCTGTGGTCATATCCCGATTCCACATTTACTGATGAGGTCAGTCGGCCTGAATAGATCAAGCCCCACCCGATCAGGTGTCAATCACCCTCCAGGATATAACCTTGCGCTGCCTCACTCAGAGTTGCTGCAGCCACAGCTAGCTTGGCTCTGTGGAAGACTTTGTGGACTAAAGTCTTTATCTTTGTGTGTGTCTGATTCTGGCTAACAGTGCACCACAGTTGGTACGGAAAATAATTCCCATGCAGGGTGGCCCTCGAACATCTGAGCTGGAGGACAGCCCCTGTCTATCTGCAAAAAAGCCTTCATCTATATAACACACAGTCCCCAGGGACCCTGAGCAAAGTATACACAGGATCTGGTGCTCAACAGCTGCCATTGATATGTAAAACACTGCAGGAACCTGTGATTGAGCTTTTGGGCCTGGACTGTTCTCTCCAGGGAAATCAAAAATCACCTTGATTCTCATCTTCACCACTTTCCAAGTGGCCCCAGATCTTTTCCTTGTCTCCATATCTGCTGCTCACTGCAGTTTCAGAGAGATCGCTGAGACACAGTTTTCAAGCAGAGAGGAACCCATATTTATAGCACACCATCTTTAGAGTATTTTTAAATTTGTTTTAATTTAGACATACAGCAAAGTAACAGGCCCTTCCAGCCCACGACTCCATGCTGCCTTAACAAATTAATCCATTAATCCCGTACATCTTTGGAATGTGGGAGAAATCCCTGGCAGACACAAGGAGAACGTACAAAGTCCATACAGACAGCAGACTATTTGAATCTGGGCCATTGGTGCTGTAGTGTTGTATTATCTGCTATACTAACCATGTCACCCCATATTACAGTACACAAAAGTGCTGAGATACTCATGCAGCACCTGAATAAAAAGGTGGGGAAGGGCGGTGGAGGAAAGGAGAGGAGAGGATGGATTAAGGGGAAGAAGGAGGAGCAGAGGTAATAGGTGGATAGAGGTGGGAGGGTAGAAGAAAAAGTAGCTGAGAAATAATGGTCCATCTGATTGGAGATGGTCTCAACTTGGCAGTGCATGGGCCCATGGACTGACATGTTAGAGCCTCATATCATCACATTGCAGAATCAATGCATTACTACTAGAGCATTTTACATGGAATTACATTTTGCATCATACAATCTTCAGTGCATTACATTTTGTATTACAACTTCATGAGTGGCATCATACATTAGAGTGTATGATGCCATAACACTTTATAGTCCACCATCTATGGTGCGACTGTTGGAGAGCATTATGATATGAATTTATACATGATAAAGAAAATGTTACCCTTTTGAGTCAAAGTAGTCTCGTGAGTTTTAGCACCAGTTGAATTAATCCACAGTTTATTTCAATTCTGTTCTGGCTACATTATGGAGAGATTATGCCCAAAATGAAGATCATAAATAAAAATTCTTTTTTTTTAAATGTAGCAATGATGAATTTAGATGGCATCCAAGGTGCAGCCCCTCATCCCCCACACTGGCCTGATACGAGTGAACATTCACATGCTCAGACATCAGTCCTGCTCATGGTTCTAATGCTGAATGAAGCTCCAGATCTGGAGCACAAGGAGAAGAAGGGAGAACAGACAAGATGCACAGGACTGCAGTGAAAGCTCCCCATACGGACTACCTTAGAGGCAACCTTCATCGTTAAACAGTCGGAAAAGCTTCACATTTGTTTGAGTAATTCACATGATTGTGTGTTGCTAACTGATGTCCATAATGCACTAATACTTTCTTTAAGACTTTATTTGAAAACGATGTGAAATATGTCTTATTAATCTTTTTCTTTCTTTGGCTTGGCTTCGTGGACGAAGATTTATGGAGGGGTAAATGTCCATGTCAGCTGCAGGCTCGTTTGTGGCTGACAAGTCCGATGCGGGACAAGCAGTCACGGTTGCAGGGGAAAATTGGTGGGTTGGGGTTGGGTGTTGGGTTTTTCCTCCTTTGTCTTTTGTCAGTGAGGTGGGCTCTGCGGTCTTCTTCAGTGAGGCGCCAAGATGCACGGTTTGAGGCGAGATCAGCCCACTGGCGGTGGTCAATGTGGCAGGCACCAAGAGATTTCTTTAGGCAGTCCTTGTACCTCTTCTTTGGTGCACCTCTGTCACGGTGGCCAGTGGAGAGCTCGCCATATAACACGATCTTGGGAAGGCGACGGTCCTCCATTCTGGAGACGTGACCTACCCAGCGCAGCTGGATCTTCAGCAGCGTGGATTCGATGCTGTCTTCTCATAACACCCAATTGGTCTGTCAATATTACATTTTTCAGTGAAAGGACAGTGCCATCTAGTATTTGAAATAGTTTAGTACAGTGGAAATGTTGCAAATTAAAACATTGCTGTACTGATTTGTATTCCGTCTGCTGCCACAAATTCAGCAATTCTGCTCTTGATGGGCCTGTTAACTCAAATTTGTAAATCAAGAAAGCATACTCTGAATACCTATAGTGGCAAAGTGGAGACCCACTTAATGAGCACGGAAGTGAAGTATTACTGTGGGTAGGCAGGAATGCAGAGTTGCTAAATTCAAGTTCGTAACTTGAAGTTCATTGGTTACATTACACCCATTACAATGAGAAGGGTTTTTCCACAAGCAGTCTAACAAGTTATCTCTAACATTTACATAGCTGTGTAAAGAGCACAATTTATAGTGTATCGAATTATAATTAGCTCCAAGCAAATGCAGCATAATAAAGCTGTTGTGGATTCATTCAGGAACCTGATGGCAGCAGGGTAGAAAACATGTTTAGGGGTTGCTTAATTTTAATTTTGACATATAGCCTTCTGCCCCGAGTTTGCGGTGCTCAAAAACACCAATTAACCTACAATCCGCATATGCTTTCAGACGGTGGGAGGAAAACCATGCAGAAACAGGGAGAATGTACGAGCTCCTTACAGTGGTGGATTCAAAGCTGGGTTGCTTGCACTGTAATATTGATGAACTAACACTTTGTTTTTGCTGCATGCAAGCATTGATGGATTAATTAGCTGAAGAGATGCAGAGGGAATTAAACATTGAGATGGAAGAAAGGTGAGGGAGTCACGTGATGGAGTAGTGGCCGGAAGGTGAACTCCAGCCCTCTCCAGAAAAGTCGGAAAAAATAAAGGAAAACACAAAGGCACAAAAATAAAAATTAAAGTGAGTATAAAGGTGGAAAGAAGATGGCGACGAAAGAAGAAGGAGAAGGCCTTACCTGTTCGAAGAGGCCCGCGGTGGAGAGAGAAACCCGCTTCCTCAGGTCGGTAGAAAGTGGACTACAAAAATGGCTCGCTGAGCCGAGTAAAAGTGCGCAACCGCGCATGCAAAAAAACAGACCGACGGGAGGGGTGACCAGCTGGGGAGTCGATCTCCACAGCCGGCAATGACAGCTGCAGAACAGCTGCAGCAAGAGGAGAATATAGAAGACAACGAAAACAAGAAAGAAGAGAAGAAAAGGACAACAAAGAAACAACAGATGGCCAACCCAGAGGAAGAAGAAGAGGAAGAGGAAGAGTACAGTGAAATAGAAGAAGAAGGGAAAGGCAAGACAAAGGATATACTTTCTCTTATTAAAGAATACATGGAGTCATTTAAAGAATGGCAAGCGCAAGAATTTAATGATTTAAGAAGAAGAATAAACAATACAGAAGAGAAAATGAATAAAATAGATATGACCTTATCAGAAATGGGAAAAAGAATGGACAAGGTGGAAGAACGAGAAGCAGCAGTAGAAATGGAGGTAGAGGACTTAAAAAAGAAATTAGAGGAATCTAATAAAAAGTTAAAGAGACACAAGAGCTGTTAGCTCAGAAAATAGATATAATGGAAAATTATAACAGAAGAAATAACATAAAGATAGTGGGCCTTAAGGAAGATGAAGAAGGCAAGAATATGAGAGAGTTTATAAAAGATTGGATCCCCAGGATCTTAGGATGTCCAGAACTACAGCAAGAAATGGAAATAGAAAGGGCACATAGAGCATTGGCCTTTAAACCACAACCACAACAAAAGCCAAGATCTATTTTAGTAAAATTCCTAAGACATACTACAAGAGAAAAGGTACTGGAGAAAACAATGGAGAAAGTAAGAGAGGGCAACAAGCCACTGGAGTACAAAGGGCGAAAAATCTTCATTTATCCAGATATAAGTTTTGAACTCCTGAAGAAGAGAAAGGAGTTCAATACAGCAAAGGCGATTTTATGGAAGAAAGGGTATAAATTTATACTAAAGCATCCAGCGGTATTGAAAATATTTATTCCAGGACAGCAAAACAGACTATTCTCGGATCCAGAGGAAGCACGAAAATTTGCAGAACAATTACAAAATAGACTGAGAGATGAAGACGTGTAACGAGAGTACAAAAGACTGCGAACTAAAAAGACACATAAGTTTTGAACTCCTGAAGAAGAGGAAGGAGTTCAATACAGTGAAAACGATCTTATGGAAAAAAACTATTCTCGGATCCAGAGGGAGCAAGGAAATTTGCAGAACAACTACAAAACAAACAGAGAGATGAAGACATGTAATAAGAGTAAAAATGACCACGATTTATATGTATGTGGGTAAAGAGGTATATGTGTGTATATGTATAGTGTGCATACATGAATGTATCCGTATTTAGAGGAAAAAATAGAGAGTATAGACAAGAATTAATAAGGGAAGGAAGTGGAATAGAGGGAATAAGGAGGGAATTAAAAGAGTGACCTTTGTTACATATGAAAAGTGAAATCTTATCTGGGGGGGGCTGGGTGGGGAGGAGTTACGGTCACTGCAAAATCAGCTGATGCTTGCGAGTGAATTCGCAAATCCAAATGGAGAGGGGAGATGTGGTTGTCTGACAAGGGATAAAGGACAACTCAGGAGGGGAAGGGGAGATTGGGGCTAAAGAAGTTTTAAATAGGAGAATAAGGAAAATGTTTGATGTTTTAGGAATGTTGTCTTATAAAGTGTTCAAAACAAGAAAACAGAAATGGATAAGAAGGAAAGGTAATGATGGAGAAACGGAAAGGGAAGATAAACAAAGTATAAAATGGCTACGTTGAACTATATGACTTTAAATATTAATGGAATACATAACCAAATTAAAAGGAAGAAACTGCTAAATTTACTGAAAAAAGAAAAAATTGATATAGCATTTGTGCAAGAAACACATTTAACTGAATTGGAGCACAAGAAATTAAAGAGAGTTTGGGTAGGACACGTAACAGCAGCATCGTATAATTCAAAAGCAAGAGGAGTAGCTATATTAATTAGTAAAAATGTGCCATTTAAAATAGAAGAGGAAATAATAGATCCAGCAGGGAGATATGTAATGATAAAATGTCAGATATATTTGGAGTTTTGGAATCTACTCAATGTATATTCACCTAACGAAGAAGATCAAAAGTTTATGCAAGATATCTTTTTGAAGATAGCAGATACGCAAGGGAACATATTAATAGGAGGGGATTTCAACCTGAATTTGGATTCAAATATGGACAAAACTGGAAAAAAATTAACAGAAAGAACAAAGTAACCAAATTTATAATTAAATCGATGGAAGAAATGCAACTTTTGGATATATGGAGGAAACAACACCCAAAGGAAAAGGAATATTCATATTACTCGGCTAGACATAAAACATACTCAAGAATAGACCTATTTTTGTTATCAGCTCATATGCAAGATAGAGTAAGAAAAACAGAATATAAAGCTAGAATACTATCGGACCATTCACCCTTAATATTGACAATAAAGTTAGAGGACATCCCTCCAAAAATGTATAGATGGAGATTAAACCCCATGTTACTTAAAAGGCAGGATTTTAGAGAATTTATTGAAAGACAAATTAAAATGTATTTTGAAATAAATACGAAATCAGTGAAAGATAAGTTTATACTATGGGATGCAATGAAAGCATTCATTAGAGGGCAAATAATAAGTTATATAACCAAGATGAAAAAGGACTATAATCAGGAAACAGAGCAGTTGGAAAGCGAAATAGTAAATATAGAAAAAGAATTAGCAATGAAGGAAGATACAACTAAATGAAGAGAATTGGCAGATAAAAAAATAAAATATGAAACACTACAAACATATAAGGTGGAGAAGAACATAATGAAGACAAAACAGAAATATTATGAACTAGGTGAAAAAACGCACAAAATCCTAGCATGGCAGCTTAAGACAGAACAAGCTAAGAAAATGGTATTGGCATCAAGGAAAAAAGACAAACAAATTACATATAATCCAAAAGAAATTAATGAAAACTTTAGAGAATTCTATGAACAATTATACCGAACTGAAAATGAAGGGAAAGAAGGGAAAATAGATGAATTTCTAACTAAAATTGAACTACCAAAACTACAAATAGAGGAACAAAATAAATTAACAGAGCCAATTGGAATAGTAGAAATACAAGAGATAATAAAAAAATTACCAAATAATAAGACACCAGGAGAGGATGGATTCCCAATAGAATTCTATAAAACATTTAAAGATTTATTAATTCTGCCCCTCCTGGAAGTAATCAACCAGATTGATTAAACACAAAGCTTACCAGATTCATGTAAAACAGCAATAATTACAGTAATACTAAAGCAAGGGAAAGATCCACTCACACCAGCGTCATATAGACCAATATCTTTACTTAACACGGATTATAAGATAATAGCTAAACTATTAGCAAACAGATTAGCAGAGTATGTACCGAAAATGGTAAATCTAGACCAAACTGGATATATAAAAAAAAGACGCACAACAGATAATATTTGTAAATTTATTAACTTAATTCATGCAGTAGAAGGGAATAAAGCACCAACAGTAGCAGTTGCTTTAGACGCAGAGAAGGCCTTTGACAGAGTAGAATGGAATTATTTGTTCAAAGTATTGCAAAAATTCAGTTTACCGGAGAAGTATATTAATTGGATTAAAGCATTATATAAGGGACCATTAGCGAAAGTGACAGTAAATGGACATGTATCAAAGCAACTTAACTTAAGCAGGTCAACACGGCAGGGATGCCCACTATCACCTTTATTGTTCGCATTAGCTATAGAACCACTAGCAGAATTGATAAGAACAGAAAATAATATAAAAGGGATAAAAATAAAAGACAAGGAATATAAAATCAGTTTATTTGCCGATGATGTTATAGTATACTTAATAGAACCAGAACTATCAATAAAAGAATTATTTAAGAAATTGAAGGAATATGCAGAAGTGTCGGGTTACAAGATCAACGTAAATAAAAGTAAAGCAATGCCTATGAATAATGCGGATTTCTCAAAATTTAAGAAGGAATCACCATTTAGATGGCAAATGCAAGCAATAAGATACCTAGGTATACAAATAAATAAAAATCTCGGCCAACTATATAAACTCAATTATTATCCACTAATGAAAAAATTACAGGACGATTTAGAGCATTGGAAAGATTTACCACTAACACTAATAGGAAGGATAAACTGTATTAAAATGAACATTTTTCCAAGGATATTATACCTATTTCAGGCATTGCTAATACAATTGACAGAGAAATTCTTCAAGGAGTTAAAGAAAATAATAAGGAAATTTTTATGGCAAGGGGGGAAATCGAGGATAGCACTAGATAAATTAACAGAATGGTATAAACAAGGAGGCTTACAACTGCCAAACTTTAAAAATTATTATAGAGCCGCACAATTAAGATACCTATCAGATTTTTATCAAACAAGGGAAAAGCCAGATTGGACCAGATTAGAATTAGATAAAATAGGGGAAAAGATACCTGAACACATATTATATAAATGGGATGAAAAATTGGTACAACATAGAAGTTCTCCAGTATTACATCATCTACTCAATATTTGGAAGAAGATTCATGTAGAAAGAAATAAAACAAATTATCAATTACCAAAACTAATATTGACGCAAAACAAGTTACTCCCTTTTACAATAGATAACCTTTCCTTTAGAGAATGGGAGAAAAAAGGAATTAAAAGAATAGAAAATTCTTTTTCAGGAAATAGATTATTATCCTTTGAACAAATGAAAGATAAATACAATATAACTCAAGATACAGCGCTGGCATATTACCAATTGAGATCCTACTTGAAGGATAAATTAGGAAACAGTTTGAGTTTGCCAGAGAGAAGTAACTTTGAATATGTGATTACAGATATAATGATAATCAAAAGATTTATAACAAATATGTATATTAAACTGCAAGAAAAGGAGAATGAGGAAACAAATGGTAAAACTAAACAAAAATGAGAACAAGATTTAAATATAAAGATAAAAAAGGAAACATGGGAGAAGTTATGCTCTGGAACGATGAAAAATACAATAAATACGAGGTTATGTATGATACAATATAACTGGATACACAGGCTATACATTACACCTCAAAAGTTAAATAAATGGGACCCAACAGTATCTGATAGATGTTTTCGATGTAAAAAAGAAATGGGAACAACAATTCATGCAATCTGGACATGTGAGAAAGTAGAAAAATTTTGGGAAGATCTAAATCAGATATTAAATAAAATAACAGAAAACAATATACCAAAGAATCCAGAGATCTGCCTCCTAAGTAACATAAAGAACAAAGAATTTGGAATTGATTTGGAGGATGCACAAAAAAGATTTATTAAGATAGCTGTAGCCGTAGCAAAAAAATGTATTATGTCAACCTGGAAATTGGAAGATAATTTGAAAATACAACAATGGTATATAGAAATGAATAAATGTATTCCATTAGAAAAAATAACATATAGTTTAAGAAATAATATTGAAATATTTGAACAAATATGGGAGCCTTACATGAAACACAATAGCGAAAACCTACCGGGGACAATCACTACCTAAATTAACGAAAGGAGAAGGAAATGAAAAGAATTGACTCAGTGGAATTTCTTGTTTATTTTTATTGAATGACAACATTGTTTGACTGGTTTAATGTATCCTAGATTTTGTACTTTAAATGGACGGGAGGGGGGAGGTAGGGAGGGTGGGATGGGAGGAGGGAGGGGGGGGGAGAAAATGGCACTGTATATATTTGAAAAGGAAAAAGTGTGTATCATGGTTAATGTGATTTATGCTGTGAAAAATAAAAAAATTTAAAAAAAGAGATGGAAGAAAGGTGACATAGCAGCTGAGGAGGGTTGGGTCTGCGACAGGGAGGAAATGAGTGATGACCAGGAGGTGGGATGATAAGCAGCCAACCAGCACCACCCTGTTGCTTTTGCAAGGAATAACTTCAGAGAATGAAGAGTGCATTCTTTGATGCTCATTGATCCAGTTTTACTCAAGTTCCTTGAGGCTTTCATCAATCAATTGCTCTCACAATGTCAAGGACAGTCACTTTCATCTCCCATCTGGAGTACAGTTAATTTATCCATGCTTGTTTGGTTTTTGGGTAAGCAGGTTATTTGTTAGTAGCTGTTTCTTGATACGCCTAACAATGACATTTTCCAATCACTTTGTGGATTTTGGTATTCGACTGAATAGTCAGGATTTGTCTGCTTTCCATGAACAGGGTATATTGAGGCAATTTTCTATATTGTTGAGTAGATGCCAGGCTCGAGACTAGTTCTGAAGCAGGAGTGTTCAGTACAGCTGTCTGGCCCCATGGCCTTAGCCAGACAGCTCTCTGCTCTTTCTTGTTTTCACTTGGAGAGAATCTGATTGGCTGGAGGATGGTTTCTATGACGGCAGTGATCCCATGAGGAAACAGAGATGAATCAGTCATTCAGCGCTTCTGGCTTAAAATGCTTCAGCCTTGCCTCTCGCACTCATCTGCTGGACCTCTTCATCATTGAGGACGGGGTGTTCTTGGAGCCTCTCCTCCTTTAGCAATTATTCAATCAGTTATGCGAGGGCTGCAGAATTTTGACATGATCCATTGTACCTCAGGTCCAAGAAATATTCTTGAGGAGCCCATCACCTTCCCTGCATCTATTTCTTACATTTCAACAGTTAGTTTTCAGTGTAAATACTGATATACATTATGGTGATTAGAATCTGAATCCTACATTAGAATTTAAAATACTTGTTTTAGTCTGTTAAATCTTTGAATTTCTTGCACTTTTTAAAAATTATCAGATCTCTGACTCACTTCAAATCTGTCATCAATTGAAAAGAGCTGTTTCACATACATTGGTATTGTAATTTTATCACCTTGCTTACAAGGCATAAATTCTAAACAGAGCAAAAAAATTATCCTGATTAGAAGCCATTGTACCACAATGTTTAACAAGAACAAAAGCATGCCAACATCAATTTAATTTACAGGCAAATATATAGCTTTTAATGATTTAACATCATTGCACATCCTATTTCTTGTACATTTGTAACACTACTTGAAAAAAAAACATTGCTTTTTATCATTGTAAGTAATTAGCTGTTGGATGTTGAATAATTGTAAATGAACTTTTTACCATATTTGTGATATTGCCATCTCAAACCAGAATTCTGAACAAATATCTAATCGGCCATACTGTCACTGAAATGTGCCAAAGATACCTGAGGCACCCATGCGCGCGCGCGCACACACACACACAAACACACACACACACACACACACACACACACACACACACACACACAGAGTATCTATTGGAAGAAAAGGGGTAGAATCAGAATCAGGTTTATTATGAACGTGTCATGAAACTTGGTAAGTGGCAAAAGGAACAATGTGTAAATTAATATAAATTATAATTTAAAAACAAAAGCGCAAAAACTGGATATAGTGAGGTTGTGTGCATGGAGAGGTTCATTGTTCAGAAATCTGATGGCAGAAGAGAAGAAGCTGTTTATGTACCATTGTGTGCTCATCTTCAGGCTCCTTCTTGATGGTAGTAGTGAGAAGAGGGCATGGTGCATGGTGAGGGTCCTTGATGATTGTGGCTGCTTTCTTGAGGCACCACCTCTTGAGTATGACCTTAATGGAGTGAAGACCAATGCCCTGATGACACTGGCCAGATTTACAACCCTCTGTAGCCTGTTCTTGTCCTGTACATTGACACCTCCATACCAGACAGTGATGCAACCAGTCAAAATGCTCTGTATAGTTCACGTGTAGAAATTTGCAAATCTTTGGTGACATACCAAACCTCTCCAAACTCCTAATGAAATATAGCTGCTGGTAAGCCTTCTTCAGATTCCTGGAATCTGAAGCTTCTTACCCTCTCCTCTGCTCACCCATTGATAAAGATTGTTTGTGCTCTTCTAGTTTCCCCTGTTATGGAGTCCAGAGGATCCCCAAAACCAGCAGCAATAGATATGCACCACAACACAGGGTTACTTCAACAAAAGTAGTTTTTAATTATAATTTAACATACTTACTTAATCCCCCCTCTAACACTAAGCTCAGGTGTGTGTAATGTATATTTAAGATTAGAAAAGTTCTTTGGATCACAGTCCAATCTCACTGATTGCAGGCAATTCTTGTACTGTGCACAGAAGTTAGCATTAACAAACTTCACCAGTCTTTGGTGCTTAACAGGCAAACGGTTCCCACTCAGGAGGGTTCTTGCTAGTTTTCAGAGAGAGATTCTTTTCCAGGACATCCACAACTGATTCCTTCTCAATCAGTCTTGCTGATGAAACTTGCCCCCTTCAGGGTTCTCCAGATGATCCTCTTTCTTTTGGGTCACCTCTCAGACTGCCAGTCTTCTCCTTTGACCAGGCAGCCTTCCAAAGTTTGCCAGCTTGTCCCTCTGGAATGATTTGTGACTCTCCTCTCTGTTTCACTCCCTCCCTCTCAAGAGAAAAACTGTTCTCCTCTGTCTGCAAAGATTACATGCTCTCCCAGGCTGTATCAAGCTGTTGTCCATACTTTGTTGCCTCCTGCAAAAAGCACTCTGCAAAAGTCCTGCAAATATTCTGTGTTTTAAAATGTGTGTGTGCAAGCTGCTCTAATACTCTGTCATACCCCTTCAAACATTTCAGGCCTCAGCTTGATGAGCAAAAGGCAGGCAGGTAACTGAATAAAAAAGGTAGAGGGAGAACATGAGAGGAGGAAAAAAGAAAGGGCAGGGGGCAGAGCACCAGCAAAAGGTTATAGGTGGTTATGGTAGTATCTTTCTGCCACACCTCGAATAGTTCAATGCAGATATAGCAAGAACCATAGGCATGCTGTACTGCTGTGGCTATTCAGTAGAAAGGGAGGTGAAAATCTGTCCCAACCAAACTAAATGAAAGTATTTATTGTCATGTGTTGTCTAGAGACAGACGAGAAAAGCACTGTTGTGCATGCTATCTTGGTAACTCAACCCATACGGTGCACAGTCAATCAAACTGTAGAGCACCAATCAACTCAAGGCTCAGACTAGCTTGTAAAGAAGCAGCTGAGTATAATTGGTGCTGCTAAAGTGATTTTCTCTTTCCTCTCAAAAACATGGTTGGTGAAATAAGCAGCTTTCAACAAATCACAGCCCAAAAATGCTCTGTTAATCACCAGAGTGAACAAATGATCAAAGATGATATACAGAATATCCTGACGAGCTGCTTTTCCAGTCAGGGTAACTCCTGCAAGTTTTATTCAATCATTTCACTTTCAAGGCAAGATCCCTGTGGTAGTAGATGCTTTGAAGGAAAAATCCCGAAGAAAACAATTGTTTCTGGTAAAATATCAACATTTTAAATTTAGCACAGCATGTAATTATATCCAATGTTTGTGAAATTGTGAGCTATTTTGCTTGTGAGAAGCAGGTCCCTGGGAATATTGCAGAGTGCAACTGTCATTCGAGATTGTGGGACTCATGAGGAGGCATGCTTAAGCTTTCTGTTCCAACACTGGTTTCACCAACCAGATTCAGAAACTAGGCAGAAGGCTTTTCAAAAGTTGATGATCTAATGCAGCACGAGGGGTTATTTCCTTTCATGTGGGTGATTTGAGAACTGAAATTATAATCAAAACTAATTGCTAGTGTGCATTTTTCTCCCTTTATTAGAATTCAGGATGGATTTTTCTTTTTCTTTGGCTTGGCTTCGCGGACGAAGATTTATGGAGGGGGTAAAAAGTCCACGTCAGCTGCAGACTCGTTTGTGGCTGACAAGTCCGATGTGGGACAGGCAGACACGATTGCAGCGGTTGCAGGGGAAAATTGGTTGGTTGGGGATGAGTGTTGGGTTTTTCCTCCTTTGCCTTTTGTCAGTGAGGTAGGCTCTGCGGTCTTCTTCAAAGGAGGTTGCTGCCCGCCAAACTGTGAGGCGCCAAGATGCACGGTTTGAGGCGATATCAGCCCACTGGCGGTGGTCAATGTGGCAGGCACCAAGAGATTTCTTTAGGCAGTCCTTGTACCTTTTCTTTGGTGCACCTCTGTCACGGTGGCCAGTGGAGAGCTCGCCATATAACACGATCTTGGGAAGGCGATGGTCCTCCATTCTGGAGACGTGACCCATCCAGCGCAGCTGGATCTTCAGCAGCGTGGACTCAGGATGGATTGCCCTGTAACTAAAACCACAGAATGATCGCAGTAATTTGTCATTACAAATACTGCCAAAGGGAAAATGAGAGGATATCCTGGAGTTCTATGCACAGACATTTGATATTCTTCCATGTTTTTTAGGTGTGATTCTCTGTAATGAACAAAGGAATAACTATTGATCTAATTTTCTTTCAAACTTTCAGGTTTGGTTTAAGTTCATTACCCTATTAATTGGACTCCAGCCCATATGTTGTAACTATGAAGATGCATCCAGCTCATTGTAAAGTTTCTGTTCATAATATTTATTTCTAAGAGGATTCCCAGTACCAGTCAAGATCATATTCTCAAAAACAGAAAATTTACTGATGAAAATTATTGTCATACACATTGTACAATGTATACAAGCACAGACATTCTTATTCATTGCAGCCAAACAGGTACTTCAAAGAAAAAACTATGAGAGTGAACTAATTGAATGACACTAAAATGGCAATACAGAAGATAGATAATAACTGTTCACAGTATTCCTAGTGCAAAAAAAATGGTGCCTTGCAATAGTGTAGAAAGTCCTTCTGTGACGTTGGACCCAGTCAATGATAAGGGGAAGTTCAAAAGACTGATAGTTGTTCAGGAAATCCCCAACTGATTAGGTACAATCTGTGAAAGGAAAAATCAGAGTTAAAAGATTGAAGAATCTTTGCTGGATCAGAGGTTTTTTTTATTTTCAAAATTTTTTTGTTCGTGAGCTTCGAAGCTTGAACAGTTATTTAAAGATGTGGCATATACAATTCTCCTCTGGTCCTAACGTTCTTTCTCACCATAATTCCAAGATGACCAATCATTCATTATTTGTTTCATCATGTTAAAAGTGAATTGTCTTTGTCCATCTAACAATAAGGACAGCATTTCAAAAGTAATTTGTTAATTGTGAAGCATGAAAATATGTCTGAGTGTATGAAAGACCTCAAGTGGAAATTGCTTTTTTTTGTGAAATTGTCTTTACATTTATTGAGGTAATCTACATTTTAGATCTCTATCAATATTATTGTTCAGTTGATATCTAAAAGGGAAATGAAGTGAAGAATGATAAACTCACTAATTTTTTTACTTCCTTCAGAAGTTTTGGTTGGTGTTTAAGTGCACAACATCAAATAGAAAATAAAGAAAACTAAATCTATTATCTCCATACTGGAGAAGCCACAGTTCTTGATGGACTGGTTATAAACATTTGGTTGATGCATTCATTTAAACTTTCTCTGCCACATAAAGTACTGTGTAAGTGCTATGAAACAGAAGTCGCCAGAAATACTTGGGAGGTCAGGCAGCCTTTATGGACAGAGAAACACTTCAGATCAATGACCTTCCTTTAGTACAGATGCTGCTAAGAATTTCTCACATTTCTTGTTTTCTTTCAGTTTTTATTGTCCTGTGAACTAGATTTAACTCCTTATTTAATGTTACAATAATCAAAAATTCATTAAAGGAGTGTCCACCACCCAGGCCAAAGTTGGAAACATGGAGTAAGGGCCAGGATCCAAACAAGACTAAAGTGCAGGGGTCTGAGACCTCCCCTCCAGTCCATATTACTGGCAAATATCTAGTCACTGGACAATAAAATTGACAACCTGAAAGCAAGGCTGCTTTATCAGAGACAGTCAAGACAAATCCTAGTTATTTGCTGCACCAAGTCCTGGCAAACAGAGAACACACTGGACACTGCTATCTGACCAGATGGTCTCACCGTTCATAGAATGGATCAGAACTCCGATTCTGGCAAAGAGAGGGGGTGGAGAGTGTTTTTTTCGTTAATACTGGGTGGTGCACAGACATTGGGGTTCTGTTGACCTCCTGCTCTACTGCCTTAGAACAAATCTCGATTAAATGCAGACCCTTCTATCTACCCCCGAGAGTTCACATCAATGATTTATCATCACAGTTTACATCCTTCCCACTGCCAATTACAGACACTTGCGGAGCTGCATGATGTGGTCAGTAAACAAGAGACAGCCCAACTCAATGAATGCACTGTCAATCTTAGTCAGTGACTTTAACTAGGCCTGTGTCCAAAAAAATCTGTGCAACTACCACCATAATGTATCCTGCTGTACCAAAGGTCCCAACACACTCGATCACTGCTACACCAAGATAAGGAAGACCACACTTTGGCAAATCAGATCACCTCACTATGCTCCTTCTGCCTTCATACATACAGACAGAGCCTACAAAGAGATGGACTAGAGATCAGGACAGCTAAAAAGTGGTCACAGGAGGTTGAAGAATGTTTTCATGACTTCAAGTCAGCAGATTGAGGTGGGTGGGGGGGGGGGGTGGGGTGTTCAAGCACTCAGCTAAAGATCAAAATGATTACACCAGAGCTGTCACAGACTTTATAAAAACATCTGTGGATGAGTGAGTCCTCACCAAATTGTTCAGGGTTTTCCCCAACCAGAAGCTAGGGATGAACAATGAAATCCAGAATCTGCTTGAGACCCAAATAACAGGCATTTTTCCAGAGATCCAGATCAATACAGAGCAGGTTTGACCTGCGAAAAAGCTATCTCCCGGGCAAAGTAGAGATTCTGGATGAAAATAGAAACAACAATGAAAAACAAACAGTTGTGACAGGACCTAAATGACATGACCTCCTACAAAACCAAATCCAGTGCAGTGGCAGATGGCAAACCTTTGCTCCCAGAGGAACTCAATGCCTTCTACACCAGAGTTGACGACAGTAACAGTGATCTGCATTCCCACGTCCCTTGATAATCCCATCCTGTACGAATTTAAGGATGACATGAATCCTGCCTTCAGGAGAGTGAATCCGAGGAAAGCATTCGGCCCAGTAGAGTACCTAGCCAAGTACTAAAAATATGTCCTGACCAAATTACCAATATATTCACGGATATCTTCCTCTCACTCCGGCATGGCACGAAACTCACCTGTTTTAAACAGGCATCAATCATACCAGTGCACAGGTAACCTGCCTGAATGACTATTGACCAATAATAATTACATCAACATGATGAAGTGTCTTGAAAGGCTGGTGATGAAATATATCAGCTCCTGTCTGAGCGGTGACATGGATCCATTCCAGTTCACCTATCATAGCAACAGGTCTACAGTAGATGCTATCTCACTGGCTCTACAGAAAGCCCTGGAACACCTGGACAGTAAAAATTAATTCATGAGGATACTTCTTATTTATAATAGTTCAGCATTTAATGTCATTATCCCCTGAAAACTGATCAGCAAACTCCAAGATCTGGGAGTTCACATCCCACTGGGTAATTGGATCATGGATTTCCTCACCTCCAGACCACAGTGAGAATTGGTAAGAACATCTCCTCCACAATTTCCTCCGTACTGGAGCACTACAGGGCTGCATTCTTACCCCCCTGCTCTACTCGCTTTATACCTATGATTGTGTGGCCTGGTACAACAATAGCGCCATCTACAAATTTGCCAATGATACCACAGTAGTGGGTTGTATAAAGGAAGGGGATGAGTCAGCAGATAGGAAGGAGACTGAAAACTTGGCTGAATGGTGCACCAACAACAACCTTGGCCTCAATGTCACCAAAACCAAGGAGCTGACCAGGAAGGGAAAACCAGCAGTATTCGATCCAGTGATCATTGGGGGAAATCAGAGGAGGAGAGGGTGAGCAAATTTGAGTTCTGGTGACTCACTATCTTGGAGTATCTTTCCTGGACTGAACACACCAATGGCATCGCGAAGAAAGCATACCAGCACCTCTACTTCCTTACGAGTTTGCAGACGTTTGGTATGACACCAGAAACCTGGGTAAATTTCTACAGATGTGTGATGAAAAATGTGCTGATTGGCTGCGTCATGATCTGGAATGGGGACACCAATACTTCTGAGCGTAAAGACCTCCAAAAAGTAGTGGACACAGTCTAGGACATCACAGGAAAAACACTCCCCACTATTGAGAACATCTACAGAGAATGTTGCTGTCGGAGAGAAGCAGCAATCATCAAGGATCCACACCACCCAGCATACACTCTGCTCTCACTGCTGCCATCAGGAGAGAGGTATCGGTGCCACAAGACTCACACCACCAGGTTCAGGAACAGCTGCTACCCCTCCACCATCAGACTCCTCAACAACAAACTCAATCAGGGACTCATTTAAGGACTCTTACATGTGCACTTTAATTTTTTTTAATGCCAAGTTTGTTTACATTCATTATCTGGTTGTAGTTCTTTATTGGTTTACCTGTGTAGTTTTGTTTTGGCACTACTAATAAGTGGTAATTCTGCCTCACCTGCAAGAAGAAGAATCTCTGGGTTGTATGTGATGTCTGTACTCTGACGATAAATTAGAAATTATTGTTTATTATGTAATAACAGGACACATTGAAAAGAACAAGAAAGCAATGAAAGGAATATTGCTGGAGTCTTTTGACAATGTGACTATTGGAATATATAAATGACCAAAGGATGTAGCACATTTGGTATTTTGGATGGCTTTGAATGAGGTCAGAAATGGTTGGTCCACAATGTTAGTGTGCAGGGAATTACAGTTAATATACTCATAAAAATTGAGATTGCATTTTGGGACAGAAAACAAAGAATGAAATAAATGGATCCTTTTCATATTGGCAAATTTACAAATTTTAAACTTAGATATTTCAGCCCATGAGTATGTGCCATCCAATTTACACCGAAATATACCCCTGATAAGTTTCAAATGGTGGGACAAAATTGGAGACTCTGGGGAAAATCCACGTAGACATGGGGAGAATGAACAAGGTGCAAGGTATTTCAGGATGAATGCATAGAGCTCAGCTGTTCCGAATCTATGTTAACATTATGACTGAAGGAATCAAATGTCACTTTTTGAACTTTTACCGATATTCTGAAGAAGGTGGGACTGAGATAATAGAGAAGGGAGTAAGAGGTCTTCAGTGTGAATATGCAAGAACAGGACAGATGGAAAATAATATGGAAAAATGTGAGGTCATCCATTTTGGCACACTAAACAGAAAAGCTAAGTTTTATTTGAAATGGTGAGAGATTTGGTAGTATTGATAGGCTACAGAGGGTTGTAAACTCTGCCAGCATGGGCATTAGTCTCTACTCCATTAAGGATATCTTTAAGGAGTGGTGAGTCAAGAAAGCAGCTTCTATTATCAAGGATCCTCACCACCCAGGCCATGCCCTTTTCTCACTGTGACCATCACTACAAAAACAGCTTCTTCCCCACCACCATCAGATTTCAGAATGGACAATGAACCTTTAGACTACCTTACTTTTTTCTCTTTTTTGCACTAATTATTTATTTTTAAATATTTTATTTATGGAACCATGATTTAAAGCAATTTTGCACCTGCAATGGACAATACTGCTGCCGCAGAACAACAAATTTCATGACACATGTTCATGACAATAAACATGGTTCTGATTCTGACATGTAGGTGCCACAAGCAATTAGAAACCCAAATAGTATGTTTTTCCTTATTACTAGAAGATTTGAATACAGGAGTATTGTAGAGAACTTTAGTGAGACCATGCTTGAAGCAGGGTGCATTGTTTTGGCCTCTCCTATGAGAGGAGACACGCCACAGAGAGTGCAATATTCCAGGATTGGGAGCTTCACTTAGCTCTATTTTAACAATCCTATTTGGGATCAAGTAAATTTCAAGGCCTTTTTCTGCTGATCTCTTGATCCCACTGCAGAGACACAAACGGGTTGATTTATTCAGTGGAAATTTTTTTTTTAAATCACAAGAGATTATAAAGAAGCTGTCAATTCAATTTGCACATTCACACAAAAAAAATTGACATGAGTAAGTCTAATCAATGATTGGCTGAATCACACAGATGAGAGAGACCCAAAGTGTGTGTGCGTTCTTGTTCAATACATAGCGCATGCTGAGTTACTCAACAAGTATCAAAGTTCTTAATGGGATTTCAGAAAATTTAATCTTCTGTTTGTTATTTCTAATTACAAGCTAATGGAGGGAAGGGGCTAAAGGGGGTTAGATGAGCAGGATGTAGATGGAAAGAGGTCAGTACATTTAAAAAAAAGTCACCAACAAATTTTGGTCCAGGGCATGCTTAAAAAAATAAACAAAAATGCCACAGATATTAGAAATCTAAAAGGTGTTCTGACAAAGGGTCTTCAACATGAAACATTAGCTCTATCTTCCCACAGATGCTGCCTGGCCTGCTGAGTATTCCAGCATTTTCTGTTTTATTGTAGAAAGCCCTTAACAAATCCAATTTACTTTATGATGGGTGAACAGCATGAAAATATAGAAAGGAAAAGCAGTGAATGTTTGGGTCACTTTTTATTTATTACGGTTCAAAATACCTGGGACAGCGCAATTAACGTAGAGGTTAGCACACCTTGAAAGTGCCAGCAATCAGAAATGGACCAGGCTTAGAATCCCCTGCTGTCTGTAAGGAGTTTGTACATTCTCCTCATGACTCGGTTTTCTCCGAGGGCTCCAGTTTCTTCCCACCATTCAAAATGTACTGGGGGTGTTGGTTAATGGGGTGTAAATTGGGCAGCACAGACTCGTGGGCTGAAATGGCCTGTTACTGTGCGCTGTATGTCTAATTTTTTTTTAATTAAAAAAGTAAGATTGTGGTGTATCATTGAGGATAGACTTTTCTTTAATGGTCTCTTGAAGATGGAAGGAGCAGTATCTTTGAAGTTCCAATCCTACTGGCATTTCCTGATGGACCTCTGAAATGTTTCACTTATCAGTGGAAATGGTGGAGTATTGGGGTAGCAGAATGCTATATCATTGGGTCAGGGGAGGTGAGAAACAGAAAGCTAAAAAATAGTTCTCAGTTCCACTCATTTATTGATGTTACCATATAACCATTTACAGTACAGAAACAGGCCAGTTTGGCCCTACTAGTCCATGCTGAACATCTTCTCCCACCTAGTCCACTGGCCACATTTAGCCCATAACCCACCACACCTCTCCCGTCCACATACCTATCCAACCTTTCCTTGATATTAACCACCACTGCTGGAAGTTCATTCCATACGCCCACCACCCTCTGCATGAGGAAATTTCCCCTTATGTTTCCTCTAAACTTTTCCCCCTTCAGTCTCAATCCATATCCTCTTGTTTGAATCTCCCCCACTCTCAATGGAAAAAAAAGCCTATCCACATTGACCATCTTTCACCCTTATAGTTTTGAATACCTCTATCAAATCACCCCTCAACCTTCTACCATCCAGGGAATAAAATCCCAGCCTTGTCAACCTTTCCTTGTAACTCAAACTCTGAAACCCCGGCTCTTAAACCTCCACTGCACTCTCTCCCTATACTGTTTATATCCTTCCTGTACTTTGGCAACCAAAACTGCACACAATATTCCAAATTTGGCCTCACCGATGCCTTATACAATTTCAACATAGCATCCCAACTCCTGTATTCTATATTCGGATTTATGAAAGCCAATATACTAAATGCTTTCTTCACCACCCTATCCACATGTGATTCAACTTTCAGAGAATGATGTTCTATGACTCCTACATCCCTTTATTCCACTGCACACCTCAATTGTCTACCATTTAATGTGTATGTCCTATTTTGATTAGTCCTACCAAAAAGTAGCATCTTACATTTATCAGTATTAAACTCCATCTGCCATCTTTCAGCTCACTCTTCTAACTGTCCTATATCATCCTGTAAGCTTGATAATCCTCCTCACTGTCCACAATACCAACCACCTTTGTAGCATCTGCAAATTTACTAATCCAATTTGCCACCCTATCATCTAAATTGTTGATATACATGACAAACAGCAGTGGACCCAGTACAGATCCCCGAGATACTCCACTCCAATTCAACAGTTTTCCACCACTACTCTCTGGCATCAACCATTTCTGAATCCATCTCACTATTTCATCATTAATATCTTCTGTGACAGAGTATTTAGAGGTGGTTTGGGTGGAATTGTTAGAACAGCTGTACACACACATTTTAAAAACACAGAATATTTGCAAGACTTTTGCAGAATGTTTTTTGCAGGAGGCAACCAAGCATTGATAACAGCTTGCCTGGGAGAGCATGTGATCTTTGCAGGCAGAGAAGAACTGTTTTGTTCTCAGAGAGGGTGTGAAACAGAGAGAGGAGTCACAGAAATTATTTCCAGAAAAACAAAACTGGCAAACTTTGGAAGGCTGCCTAGTCAAAGGAGAAGACTGGCGACCTGAAAGAAAGAGGATCATCTGGAGAACCCTAAAGGGGGAAAGTTTCATCTGCAAGATTGATTGAAAAGGAATCAGTTGTGGATGTCCTGGAAAAGGAATCTCTCTCTGAAAACCAGCAAGAACCCTCCTGAGTGGTAACCATTTGCCTGTTAAGCACCAAATATTGGTGAACTTGGTTAATACTAACTTCTGTGCACAGTACAAGAATTGCTTGCAACCAGTGAGATTGGAATGTGATCCAAAGAACTTTTCTAATCTTAAATATAGATTACACACACCTGCGCTTAGTATTAGAGGGGGGATTAAGTAGTTAAGTTAAGTAAGTAGGTTAAGTAATAAGTTAACGTTTAATTCTGTTTTCTTGTTCAAATACAATTAAAAACTAATTTTGTTGAAGTAACCCTGTGTTGTGGTGCATATCTATTACTGCTGGTTTTTGGGGTCCTCTGGACTCCGTAACACTTCTTTACCAACCTCTTATGGGGAATCTTATCAAAAGCCTGACTAAAGTCCCAATAAACAACATCACCTGCCTTCCCCTCATCAACCTTTTTAGTAAATTCTTCAAAGAACTCTATAAGATTTATTAGACATGATCTACCATGTACAAAACCTTGCTGACTATTCCAAATGAATCCCAGTCTTTCCAAATAGTTGTGTATACCATCTCTAAGAACACTTTCCATTAATTTACCCACTACTGACGTCAGACTTAGACCTATAATTACCAGGTTTACTTTTGGATTTTAAAAAATAAAAACAGCAGAACAACATGAGCCACCCTCCAGTCCTCCGGCAGTTCCCCCGTGACCAGTGACATTTTAAATATTTCTGTCAACGCCCCACTATTTGTTCACTAACCTCCTTCAGAGTCCTAAGGAATATTTTGACAGGACCTGGAGATTTATCCACCTTGATCTTTTTCAATATAATCAACACTATCTCATCATTAATTCTTATATTATTCGTGAGCTCCCTACCATATTTCTTCACTTCATCTGTCTCAATATTCTTTTCCTTAGTGAATACTGAAGAAAAAAATTATTTAAAATTTCTCCCATCTCCTCTGGCTTCTCACAGAGCCTACCCCCCTCATCTTCAAGGGGTCTAATTTTATCCCTCTCTATTCTTTTACTTTTAATGTACCTATGGAAACTCTATTTATTTTTACTTTTCCTGCCAAAGCAGCTTCATATCTCCTTTTAGCCTTTTTAATCTCTTGATTTTTTTATTCACACCTTGAATTCCTCAAGCAGTTCATCCCTTCCTTGCTGTTTATACCGTTTATACCATTGTACTCATCCCTCTTCCTCCAAACCAAGTTCCCAATATCTTTTGAAAACCAAGGCTCCCTACAGTTTCCAACCTTTCTTTTAATCCTTACAGGGACAGAGCAACTCTGCGTTCTCAGAACTTCTCTTTTGAACATCCTCCATTTATCTGTTACATTCTTCCCTGAAAATATCTTATCCCAATCCACACCCTCCAAATCTTTTCTCATCCCCTCAAAATTTTCTTTCTTCCTATCAACTTTTGGCCCATCTCTATTCTTTTCCATTACTAGCCTAAAACTAAGTATTGTGATCACTAGACCCAAAGTGTTCCCCAACACAAACCTCTGTCACCTGACCTATCTCATTCTCTAATAGGAGATCCAATACTGCCTCCTCTTTAGTGGGTTCTTCTATGTATTGATTATGACAACTTTCCTGAACACTTGAGCTCTACCCCATCCAGCTCTCTTACTACATGGGTGTCCCAGTTAATGTTCGGAAAGTTGAAATCTCCCACAATTGCCACCTTATGTTTATTACAGATATACGCAATCTCTTTACAAATTTACTCCTCTAATTCCCTCAACCCATTTGGTGGTCTATAATACACTCCCATTAATGTATTCATGCCTCTGCCATTTCTCAATTCTACCCAAATAGCCTCATTGGATGATCCCACCAAACCATACCGCCACAGCACTGCTGTAATGTTCTCTCTAATAAGCAATGCAACTCCTCCACCTTTTATCCCCCTGCTCTATCATTCCTAAAACAACAGAATCCTGGAATATTTAACTGCCAAACATGCTTTTCCTGCAACTAAGTTTCAGTGATGGCCACAATATTGTATTTCCATGTGGCCATCCATGCCTTAAGCTCATTCTCCTTATTTACAATGCTCCTTGCATTAAAATATATGTACTCGAGAGACTGCCTTCCACATATACTATTTTTGTTACCAATTACCTTTACCTTCTTCCCTCCTTTTATTTTTTTTTTACATCCTGTTCCCACCATTCCTTCCGGTCTATGTGTTCGTCCTCCCTACTCTCAATCTGATTCCCACCCCCCTGCCAAATTAGTTTAAACCCACCTCAACAGCTCGAGCAAACCTGCCCACCAGCAGATTGGTCCCCTCCAGTTCAAGTTCTCACAAGTGACCTGATCAATGAAATTTTCAGCAATTGAACTGTGGTATTGAATTGCATGTTTGTTCATGCATGAATCATTTTTTGTAACAATTTGAATCTGGGAAAATTCACTTTGCCTGCCAAGTTGTAAATAAGAATCTTGAGTTTAAGACTGCTGGGTCATTATTTCAATTGCAAGAATTTACCCAAGGAGGGAATTGGGAGATCTAAACAAGTTAGGACTTTATTCCCTGGAGGGTAGAAGAATGAGAGGAGATTTGATGGAGGTATTTTAAAATTATGAGCGGTCTAGACAGAGTAAATGTAGATAGGCTTTTTCCACTGAGGGTAGATGAGATACAAACCAGAGGACATGGGTTAAGAGTGAAAAAGGAAACTTTTAGGGGTACATGAGGGGGAACATCTCCACACAGAGAGTGGTGGGAGTGTAGAATGAGCTGCCAGCTGAAGTGGTGAAATCAGGCTCAATGTTAACATTTGAGAAGATTTTTCAATGGGTACATGGATAGGAGAGGTTGGGAGGGCTATGAACTGGGTGCAGGTCAGTGGGATGAGGCAAAAAAAATGGTTTGGCACAGACTAGAAGGGCCAAAGAGGCCTGTTTCTGTACTGTGATGTTCTATGTTAATGATCAGGAAACCTGAAACTTTAGAGTTACCCTTTTGTAATGTGCTTGTTTTCATTCCATGGAAGGATCGTTTTTTCAGAAAGATTCCAACCCAGAAGCCAAGAAACAGGAGTTTGAAGGAAGAAAACTCTGCTTTTTCTTTTAAGTCCACTGTCTTCTTAGAGTAAACTTGATTGTCTCGTTTAACCCTGATTAATAGATAAAATATGAGAACCTAGTTGCAATACATTTTTAAAATACCAACCTCCAAGGAATAGGTTTTCTTTCCATCACTTCCCAAAAGTAGGTGGCTTTGATTCAGGTTTCAAAATGGTTTTAATTGCACAGCTTTGGTGAATGTAGTTGGGATTTGGACCATTGTAATTTCAGGACCGACACTGGAAGAGGAGGAGCTTTGGACTCAGGAGAGCCAACTTTGCTGAGTGTATTTAAAAAGGGAGCGGAGGCCAATTTAAGGGTTAAACAGAAAGGTGATTGGTCGAAGTGAGTACTACAGATAAGGAACAGTGACAAATAAAAAGAGGTGAAGCTCAAGCGGAGTGGTCAGTATATGAATGGCTCAGGGTAGGAGTGGAATTTTGAGGCTTTGGCACACGGGGTTTCAGCAAGTGGAGGCTAAGGACGAGCTTGTTTCCAGTAAGGCCAGATAAGATCTTTGCCTTTAAACCAGGAATATATAATGGATACAGCAGCTAGGGCAGTGGAATGCTCTGAATGCAGGATGTGGGAAATCTCAGATAGCACACTGATCCCTGATGACAACACCTGCAAGAGGTGCATCCAGCTGCAGCTCTTTGGAGACAGAGTTATGGAACTGGAGCTAGAGCTGGATGAACTCTGGATCATTTGGAAGCAGAGGCTGTGAAAGAGAGGAGCTTCAGGGAGAAAGTCACCCTCAAAAATCAGGAGGGAGGTAGCTGTGTTACTGTTAGAGGAAGGAAGGGGAATAGGCGAACAGTGCAGAGCACCCCTGTAGCTGTTCCCCATAGCAATAAGTATACTGTTTCAGATACTATGGAGGAGGGGTGAAACAAACTACCAGGGACAAATTGTAGTGGTAATATCTCAGGTGCAGAGACTGGCACCTCGGCTCAGAAGGGAAGGGGAGAAGAAAAGGAAAGCTATGTAATTGGGGACTGTTGGTTAGGAGAGCAGAGAGGAGGTTTTGTGATCAAGATTGATGCTCCTGGATGGTATGTTGCTTCCCAGGTGCCAGGGTCAGGGACGTTTCTGATCAAGTAGTGATGTGGACCTGAAGTGGAAATATAGGGAGTTGGAAGGAAGTTAAAAAACAGGACCTCAAGGGTGGTAATCACAGGATAGCTGCCTAAGTCACGTGCGAGAGAGGGTAGGAACAGGAAATTGTGGCAGATGAATGCATGGCTGAAGAGTTTGTGCAAAGGGCAGGAGTTCAGATTTGGGGATTATTGGGATCTCTCCTGGGGAAATTCTGACCCATACAAAAAGGATAGCCTGCACCTGAGCTGGAAAAGGACCAAAATCCTGGTGCACAGGTTTGCTAGAGCTGTTGGGAAGTGTTTAAACTAGTTTGGCAGGGGGAGTTGGATCCAGAATGTAAGTGCAGAAAATAGGGCAAAAGGTCAAAAGCATGTTGATATGTGTTCCGAGTTTGTGATAAAGGAAAGGCAGGGGACAAAACATAAATGTAGTCAGTTAGAGGGGTTGAAATGTGTCTATTTTAATGCTAAGATTATTGGGAATGAAGGGGATGAACTGAGAGCATGGAGTTTGTTGCTGTTACAGAAACATGGCTGGAAGAAGGGCAGGATTGGCTGATAAGGTACCTGGGTTTAGGTGTTTTGAAAGGAATAGGATGGGAGGTAAAAGGCAGGGGTAGCATTACTGGCCAGGGATAGTATCGTGGCTAGAGAAAGGGAAGACACTGCTGAGGGAGTGTTTATTGAGACAGTATGGGTGGAAGTCAGAAATAAGAAGGGAGCAATCACTGTACTAGGAGTAGTCTATGGGCCTCCAAATAGCCCAAGGAGCAGGTGCGCAGGCAGATTTTTCAAATGGAGCAGGAAATACAGGGTTGTTGTTATGGGAGACTTCAATTTCTCTAATATTGACTGGCACCTCCTAACAGCAAGAGGGATAAATGGGGCTGAATTTGTCAGGTGTGTTCAAGAAGGATTCCTCACACAGCATGTGGACCAACTGATGAGAGGAGAGGCCATACTGGATCTAATTCTGAGTAATGAACCTGGTCAGGTGACGGACCTCTTGGTGGGTGAGCATTTTGATGAGAGTGACCACAAGTCCCTGAGCTTAAGCATTGCTAAGGATAAGGATAAAAGCAGACAAGATAGGAAAGTGTTTGATTGGGGAATGGCTAATTATGATGGTATGAGGAACTGGTAAGAGTACATTGAAAACAGATGTTCAAAATTGAAAGTACAGAACTAATGTGGAGGAAGTTTAGGAAACACTTGTGCTGGGGTCAGGATAGGTTTGTCCCACAGGGACAAGGAAAAGTTGGTAGGAAAAGGGAACCATGGCTGTCTAAACAGGTGAGGCAACAAGTCAAGAGGAAGAAGGAAGCATATGTTAGATATAGGAAGCAGGAAACAGGAAGAATTCATGAGAAGTATATGGTAGCCAGGAAGGAGAGAAAGGACGTAGGAGAGCTCGAAGGGGATATAAGGCTTTGATATGTAGGATTAAAGAGAACCCCAAGATGTTCTATGCCTTTGTGAAGAAAGATGATGAGAATGAAGGTGGGGCTGCCAAAGGATAAAAGAAGCCACATGTGCATGGAGGAGGAGGAGGTCGGGGAGGTCTTAAATGAATATTTTGCTTCAGTATTCACAAGAGAAAAGACCTGGATCAAGGTGAGGTTAGAATAGAACAGGCTTTTATGCTGGATAATTTTGAGATTAAGGAAGATCATTGAGATTGATGCCCCCACGGCCAGGCATAATATATCCCAGGTTGTTGTGAGAAGTGAGAGAAGAGATAACTGGGGCAGTGGCTATGATCTTTGAGTCCTCTTTAGCCACAGGGGAGGTGCTGGGGGATTGGAGATTGGTAAATGTGGTCCCCTTGTATAAAAAAGGTAATAAGGAAAATCTTGGGAATTATAGACTGGTGAGTCTTACATAAGTGGTGTGTAAACTATTGGAGAGGATTCTTAAGGATTGGACCTATGAGCATTTGGAGAAGTATAGTCGACTCAAGGATAGTCAGAATGGCTTTGTGAAGGGAAGATCATGTCTCATGATCCTAACTGAGTTTTTTTGAGGAGTAACAAAGGAAATTGATGAGGGTAGGGCAGTAGATGTAGCCTATATGGATTTTAGTCAGGCATTTGACACATGCCCCCATGAGAGACTTGTTCAGAAAGTCATGAGGGTCTATGGAATCTTGCTGTGTGTATAAACATTTGGCTTCAACATAGAAAGCAGAGAGTAGTAGTGGAAGAAAAGTATTCTGCCAAGAGGTCAGTAACTAGTGGAGTTCCGCAAGGATTTGTTCTGGGACCTTGCTCTTTGTAATCTTTATAAATTACCTTGATGAAGAGATGAAGGATGGGTCAGTAAGTTTGCAGATGATACAAAAGTTGGAGGAGTTGTGGATGGTGCTGAAGGTTGTCATAGATTACAAAAGGATATAGACAGGATGCAGACTTTAGCGTAAAAGTGGAAGATGGAGTTCAATCCAGTTAAGTGTAAGGTGATACATTTTGGAAGGACAAAGCAGAAGGCTGAATACAGAGTTAATGGTCTGATACTTAAGAATATGGATGAACAGAGGGACCTTGGGATTCAAATTCATACACCCCTCAAGATCACTGTGCAGGTTGAAAGGATAGTTAAGAAGGCCAATGGGATGTTGGAATTCATTAATAGGGGGATTGAGCTCAAGAGTCAAGAGGACATGTTGCAACTCTACAAATAGCTGGTGAGACCAAATTTGGAGTATTGTGTTGAATTCTTGTAGCCTCATTATAGGAAGGATGTGGAAGCAATGGAGAGGGTTTAGAGGAGATTTTCCAGGATGTTGCCTGGATTGGAAAATAAGTCTTATGAGGCAAGGTTAGCAGAGTTGAAACTTTTCTCTTTGGAGCATAGAAGGATGATAGAAGGCTTAATAGAGGACTATAGAATTATGAGAGGCACAGATATGCCAGCATAGAGTTGTGGGTGCCTGCCAGGGATGGTGGTGGATGCTGAAGCATTAGGGGTATTTAAGAGTCTCTTAGACAGGCACATGGATGGTAGAAAAATAGATTATGGGGTAGGGAGGGTTTAGTACTTTTTAAAGGACTATATGGGTCAGCAGAACATCGATGGCTGAAGGGCCTGTACTGTGGTGTAGTGTTCTATTTCTATATCTCAGTCAATTTAAACTTTGGTGCCTCTGTGTAAACAATGGAACTAATTGCAATCTCGTAGTGATCAAGATGTACAGCAGAGGGGGCAGTCTATGTGATGTCATGGGTTTAGACTGGTAATCCCTGTTCTCCTCAAAAAAGTTGAGAAGAAGTGATTAAAAAAGACTATAAAAGTTACAGAAATTATAAGGAAAAATTGTTTAAAGACATATAGAAGACATTAACAATGCCACCAAAGAAGGATAAAGGCTTTACTGCAATACAAGAAGCCGAGCAAGAAAAGGAAGAGAGGCCTAGCTTGAGAAAGGATCCTGGATCTGTCCGCAAGGTAATATCCAAAGGAGAGAGGCCAGAAGCCGGGGAGACCTACTCACAGCTCCAGCGATCAAGAAGAGAACCTGGAAAAACAAAGGAAAGATCAAGAGTGACCTACAATCAAGAAAAAGGCAGACAAAGTTATAGAAGCTACTTTATCTTCTGGAGAAATGAAGCAATTTTTAGACTTTTTTTGAAAATCTATGTTAGTATTAACTGATGGAGTAAAGAAGAATGGTGACAAGATGGAAAGATTAATGCAACAAGTTGACACTAGATTTGAAATAGTGGATGGTAAAATTAAAGGAAATGAATTTGAGATTCAAAATATCTAAGACCAAATGAAGAAAATACAAGCAGAGGCTGCTGCCAAGAATGATCGGATAATGCAAAAAAATAGATATTTTGGAAAATTTTAGCAGACAGAATAATATCAAGATTGTTGGACTTGAAGAAGCTAATGAAGGTCAAGATTTGAATTTTTTTTTTGCAATGATGGATACCAGAATCTTTGGATGAGGCTGAATTTCAAGGAGATTTGGAGATTGAGCGAGACCTAAACCTCATCCTGACCAAAGGACCCATCCAATACTTGTCAGATTCCTTCAATATGAAGTAAGAGAGAAAATATTGGAGTTGGCAGCAAAACAAGCTAAAGAAAGACAGTCACCTGGATTTATAATGGAAATAAAATTTTCTTTCAAACAGACACAAGTTTTCATTTGCTGAAAAAGAGTTTAATTCAGTTAAAGATGGGTTATGGAAAAAAGGCTATGCCTTTGTTTTGAGATACCTACCTGTATTGAAAGTATTTGTCCTGGGAGGGAGGAATAATTTTTTTACAGAGCCCAATAAAGCAAAGGTATATGTCGATTGATTGCCTACTAAAGACCAACAGGTGGTTGTTGACACCTGAATTAATTACATGACTGAAAGAATTTTGCTGTAACTGAAATTATTTTGTGTTTCAAGAAAGTTTAAAGGGGAAGGAAGGTTTAACCTATAATGTGCATAATCTATTATATATATTTTTTTTTAAATTTTTTATTTTTCACACCATAAACCACATTAACCATGATACATACTTTTTCCTTTTCAAATATATACAGTGCCATTTTCTCCCCCCCTCCCTCCTCCCATCCCACCCTCCCTACCTCCCCCCTCCCGTCCATTTAAAGTACAAAATCTAGGATACATTAAACCAGTCAAACAATGTTGTCATTCAATAAAAATAAACAAGAAATTCCACTGAGTCAATTCTTTTCATTTCCTTCTCCTTTCATTAATTTAGGTAGTGAATGTCCACGGTAGGTTTTCGCTATTGTGTTTCATGTAAGGCTCCCATATTTGTTCAAATATTTCAATATTATTTCTTAAACTATATGTTATTTTTTCTAATGGAATACATTTATTCATTTCTATATACCATTGTTGTATTTTCAAATTATCTTCTGATTTCCAGGTTGACATAATACATTTTTTTGCTACGGCTACAGCTATCTTAATAAATCTTTTTTGTGCATCCTCCAAATCAATTCCAAATTCTTTGTTTTTTATGTTACTTAGGAGGAAGATCTCTGGATTCTTTGGTATATTGTTTTCTGTAATTTTATTTAATATTTGGTTTAGATCTTCCCAAAATTTTTCTACTTTCTCACATGTCCAGATTGCATGAATTGTTGTTCCCATTTCTTTTTTTACATCGAAAACATCTATCAGAAACTGTTGGGTCCCATTTATTTAACTTTTGAGGTGTAATGTATAGCCTGTGTATCCAGTTATATTGTATCATACGTAACCTCATACTTATTGTATTTCTCATCGTTCCAGAACATAACTTCTCCCATGTTTCCTTTTTTATCTTTATATTTAAATCTTGTTCCCATTTTTGTTTAGTTTTACCATTTGTTTCCTCATTCTCCTTTTCTTGCAGTTTAATATACATATTTGTTATAAATCTTTTGATTATCATTGTATCTGTAATCACATATTCAAAGTTACTTCCCTCTGGTAAACTCCAACTGCTTCCTAATTTGTCCTTCAAGTAGGATCTCAATTGGTAATATGCCAGCACTGTATCTTGAGTTATATTGTATTTATCTTTCATTTGTTCAAAGGATAATAATCTATTTCCTGAAAAACAATTTTCTATTCTTTTGATCCCTTTTTTCTCCCATTCTCTAAAGGAAAGGTTATCTATTGTAAAAGGGAGTAACTTGTTTTGCGTCAATATTAGTTTTGGTAATTGATAATTTGTTTTATTTCTTTCTACATGAATCTTCTTCCAAATATTGAGTAGATGATGTAATACTGGAGAACTTCTATGTTGTACCAATTTTTCATCCCATTTATATAATATGTGTTCAGGTATCTTTTCCCCTATTTTATCTAATTCTAATCTGGTCCAATCTGGCTTTTCCCTTGTTTGATAAAAATCTGATAGGTATCTTAATTGTGCAGCTCTATAATAATTTTTAAAGTTTGGCAGTTGTAAGCCTCCTTGTTTATACCATTCTGTTAATTTATCTAGTGCTATCCTCGGTTTCCCCCCTTGCCATAAAAATTTCCTGATTATTTTCTTTAACTCCTTGAAGAATTTCTCTGTCAGATGTATTGGCAATGCCTGAAATAGGTATAATATCCTTGGGAAAATGTTCACTTTAATACAGTTTATCCTTCCTATTAGTGTTAGTGGTAAATCTTTCCAATGCTCTAAATTGTCCTGTAATTTTTTCATTAGTGGATAATAATTGAGTTTATATAGTTGGCCGAGATTTTTATTTATTTGTATACCTAGGTATCTTATTGCTTGCATTTGCCATCTGAATGGTGATTCCTTCTTAAATTTTGAGAAATTCGCATTATTCATAGGCATTGCTTCACTTTTATTTACGTTGATCTTGTAACCCGACACTTCTGCATATTCCTTCAATTTCTTAAATAATTCTTTTATTGATAGTTCTGGTTCTGTTAAGTATACTATAACATCATCCGCAAATAAACTGATTTTATATTCCTTGTCTTTTATTTTTATCCCTTTTATATTATTTTCTGTTCTTATCAATTCTGCTAGTGGTTATATAGCTAACGCGAACAATAAAGGTGATAGTGGGCATCCCTGCTGTGTTGACCTGCTTAAGTTAAATCGCTTTGATACATATCCATTCACTGTCACTTTCGCCAATGGTCCCTTATATAATGCTTTAATCCAATTAATATACTTCTCTGGTAAACTGAATTTTTGCAATACTTTGAATAAATAATTCCATTCTACTCTGTCAAAGGCCTTCTCTGTGTCTAAAGCAACTGCTACTGTTGGCGCTTTATTCCCTTCTACTGCATGAATTAAGTTAATAAATTTACAAATATTATCTGTTGTGCGTCTTTTTTTAATAAATCCAGTTTGGTCTAGATTTACTATTTTCGGTACATACTCTGCTAATCTGTTTGCTAATAGTTTAGCTATTATCTTATAATCTGTGTTAAGTAAAGATATTGGTCTATATGATGCTGGTGCGAGTGGATCTTTCCCTTGCTTTAGTATTACTGTAATTATTGCTGTTTTACATGAATCTGGTAAGCTTTGTGTTTTATCAATCTGGTTGATTACTTCCAGGAGGGGAGGAATTAATAAATCTTTAAATGTTTTATAGAATTCTATTGGGAATCCATCCTCTCCTGGTGTCTTATTATTTGGTAATTTGTTTTATTATCTCTTGTATTTCTACTATTCCAAATGGTTCTGTTAATTTATTTTGTTCCTCTATTTGTAGTTTTGGTAGTTCAATTTTAGTTAGAAATTCATCTATTTTCCCTTCTTTCCCTTCGTTTTCAGTTTGGTATAATTGTTCATAGAATTCTCTAAAGTTTTCCTTGATCTCCTTTGGATTATATGTGATTTGTTTGTCTTTTATCCTTGATGCCAATACCATTTTCTTAGCTTGTTCTGTCTTAAGCTGCCATGCTAGAATTTTGTGCGTTTTTTCCCCTAGTTCATAATATTTATGTTTTGTCTTCATTATATTCTTCTCATATGTTTGTAGTGTTTCATATTTTTTTTTATCTGCCAATTCTCTTCTTTTAGTTGTATCTTCCTTCATTGCTAATTCTTTTTCTATATTTACTATTTCCCTTTCTAACTGCTCTGTTCCCTGATTATAGTCCTTCTTCATCTTGGTTACATAACTTATTATTTGCCCTCTAATGAATGCTTTCATTGCATCCCATAGTATAAACATATCTTTCACTGATTCCGTGTTTATTTCAAAATACATTTTAATTTGTCTTTCAATGAATTCTCTAAAATCCTGCCTTTTGAGTAACATGGAGTTTAATCTCCATCTATACATTCTTGGGGGGATGTCCTCTAACTTTATTGTCAATATTAAGGGTGAATGGTCCGATAATATTCTAGCTTTATATTCTGTTTTTCTTACTTTATCTTGCATACGAGCTGATAACAAAAATAGGTCTATTCTTGAGTATGTTTTATTTCTAGCCGAGTAATATGAATATTCCTTTTCCTTTGGATGTTGTTTCCTCTGATCTATTATATTTGATAAGATTAATGGATTATTAGATTTATTGGAAAAATTATAGTATGGTATATCGAACGAGTTAGTAGGGAATATGATGCTGACCTCTGCGGAATCATGGGCACTAATGTGATACTTTTTGCAGCCTGTATAGATCAGAGGACTAGAGTTGTTTTAACATCATGCACCTCTGGGGTTTTTCTTCACTTTCTTCTTCTTACTTCCTTTCACTATCTTTCAAGCCTGGGCTGCTTATCCACGTAGTATGTTATATATGGAGAATTGGGGAGAGAATGGAGGGGGATGCTGGATAGACATATTGTTTAATATTGGTGTTTAATGGCAGGGTAAAAGTCTTTTATTAGTATCAATATCAATGGAATTCAGAATCCAATAAAGAGAAAAAGTTTATTAAGTTGTATGAAAAGAAGTAAAGTAGAAGTAGCTTTTTTTTAAAAAAAAGAAACTCATCTTACAGAAATAGAACATGCATAATTAAAGAGAGAGAGAGTGGGTAGGAATGGTATTGTCTTCATTTAATTCTAAAGAGAGGGGTAGTGATATTAATAAATAAAAGTTTACCAATTAAAATATTGCATATATTTATTGATAAAGTGGGGAGATATTTGATGGTAAATTGTAAAATTTATTCAGAATATTGGACATTAATGAATATAAATGCTCTGAATATAGATGATGAAAAATTTATACAAGATGTTTTTATGCAATTAGCTAAGGCAAGGGGAAAATAATTATGGGAGGAGATCTGAATTTTACTTTTGAATTGAAGTTGGATAGATCAGGTGGAATTATGGCTAAAATCAAGGTAGTTAAAACTGTGAAGAATTTTATGAATTAAATGAAACTTGTGGACAGTTGGAGGAAAATGCATCGTGGTATTAGAGATTATTCATTTTATTCTTTTAGACATAAGACATATTCAATTATAGATATGTTTTTAATCTCCTCTCAACTGCAAGAGTTCAAAATATTGAATATCAAGCAAGAATAGTGTCTGATCATCACCTTTAGTTATGTCAATTTTATTGGAAGAAGAGTAAAATATACATTATAGATGGAGGTTTAATATTGCATTGTTAAAATGGCAAGATTTTTGTGAATTTATAAGACAGCAGATAAATTTTTTTAGACATTAATGACTTTGTGGTTTGGGACTCTATGAAGGCTTATTTAAGAGGACAAATAATAAGCTATATGGCTAAGGTTTAAAAAAGAATATATGTCTGAAGTTAATCATTTGGAAAATGAAATAACAAAGATGGAAAAAGAATTAGAAAATCAAATGTATGATGAGAAATGAAGAATACTGGATTTAAAAATAATTGAAATTTAATGCAATACAAATATAAAATGGAGAGAAACATAAGGTGAACTTGACAAAAATATTACAAGTTGGGAGATAGAGTGCATAAAATTTTAACATGGCAATTGAAGACTGAACAATTATAGAGAACAATAATAGCTATAAAAGTGGAATAGGGCCATCTTACTTATAAAACACTGGGTATTAATGATGTTTTAATGACATTTTTATAAGAAATTATATCAATCGAAATCTTTGAAGGATGGAGATAAAATAGATGAATATTTATCTCTAATTATTTTTCAAGGATTAAATACTGAGTAGAAGATTGAATTAACAAATACTTTTATGGTTACAGACATATTGATGTCTTTACCAAAATATAAGGCTCCAGGGAAGATGGTTTCTCTCCGAGTTTTACAAAAAATTTAAATATTCATTCCTATATTTATGGGATTGTAGGTCAATCAAATGAATGATCTTTGTGATTTACCAGAGTCATTTAAAACATTAATAACATTTCTTCCTAAAAAAAGGGAAGGATCCTTTGCTTCCATTTTCATATGGGCTAATTTCATTATTGAATACAGATTATAATTTTTTTTCTAAATTAATAGCTAATAGATTAGCTAAATGTTTACCTAAATTGAGTAATATGGACCAGACAGGTTTTTAACAAGAATAGAAGATCAGCTGACAATATTGTTAAGTTTTTAAGTTTGTTAAATGTGGTTCAGAAAAGAAAAATACTATCAATATCTTTGGCTTTAGATGCAGAAAAAGCATTTGACAGATTAGAATGGGATTATTTATTTAAAATATTGAAGGTTTTTGCAATTCCAATAAATTTTATAAATTGGATAAGGGCATTATATAATCGCCTCTTCTCTCTTTGGCTTGCCTTCACGGACAAAGATTTATGGAGGTGTATGTCCACGTCTGCTGCAAGCTTGTTGGTGACTGACAAGTTTGATGCGGGACAGGCAGGCACAGTTGCAGCGGTTGCAAGGGAAAATTGGTTGGTTGGGTTGGGTGTTGGGTTTTTCCTCCTTTGTCTTTTGTCAGTGAGGTGGGCTCTGCGGTCTTCTTCAAAGGAGGTTGCAGCCCACCGAACTGTGAGGTGCCAAGATGCATGGTTGGAGGTGATATCAGCCCACTGGCGGTGGTCAATGTGGCAGGCACCAAGAGATTTCTTTAGGCAGTCCTTGTACTTCTTCTTTGGTGCACCTCTGTCTCGGTGGCCAGTGGAGAGCTCGCCATATAACACGACCTTGGGACGGCGATGGTCCTCCATTCTGGAAACGTGACCCACCCAGCGCAGTTGGGTCTAAAGTAGTTACAATTAGACAAATATCAAAATCTATTTTATTGGAAACATCATCCAGACAAGGTTGTCCATTATCTTCTTTTTTATTTGTGTTGGCTATAGAACCTTTAGCAGAGGTGATTTGAAGAGATAATGAGATTGAGGGCTTTAAGATAAATGATAAAGAACATAAAATTAGTCTTTTTGCAGATGATGTAATAAATCTTACAAACCATGAAAGTTCATTTAAAAAAAGTAAATGATCGATTGGCAGAATATGGGTTAATATCAGGTTATAAAGTAAATATTGATAAAAGTGAAGTGATGCTAATGACTGAGGCTGATTATACTCAAGTTAAGAAAATGACAAAATTTAAATGGCAGAAGGAGGCAATTAAATAACTAGGAATTAATATTGATTAGAATTTAAATAATTTATTGAAATTAAATTGTCTAACTTTACTGAAGAAAATTAAAGAAGATTTAATAAGATGGAAGGATTTTCCAATTACTTTAATAGGAAGGATAAATTGTGTGATGATGAATATATTTCCAAGAATAAAATACTATTTCAATCATTACCAATCAACAATGTTTTTTCAAGATTTAAATAAAAGTGTAAGAAGATTTATTTGGCGAGACAAAATGGCCAGGATGGCATTGGAAAAATTAACATGGAAATATGATGGGGGGATTATGATTGCCTAATTTTAAACTATTATAAAGGAGCTCAACTTAGATTTATCTCAGGGCGTGGCAAGATGGCGTAGAGTCTAGACGTGTAATCTCGACCTCTCTGGCCAGACTTTTAAGAACCTGTTTTTAACTCTTTGTTTTCAGGTTTAAATTTTTTAAAACTTAGTTTAAAGTATCAAGGAATTGGTAAAAATATTAAACCTAAAGTACAGAAGAAACTACATTCTCGGAGTGTTGAAGATTTAGATTTAGTTGTCTGCTACAACTTCAGGTTTGCTTTCTTTCAAGCCTAAACCACAGAGATTGCCTGTGGGAGCTGAAAAAATGACTACTACTCACCAGGAGAAGGACATCACTGGAATTACCCATTCTCAGGAAGAAGGTGCATGTGCCCCCGATGTGGATCCTGATCCTGGCAGCCTGCCGACTTTAACGAAGGGGGCACGCAAGAAGACGACTCCATTGCTTGAAATGCCCCAGGATATACTCCAATCTGAATATTTTGGTCTTTTTTGTGAGTTTTTTAAGCAACAACGGGTTGCGGGGGGAGAACAGCGTCGGTCGCCTGAGGAAGTCGGGGTGCCGTCGCTGGGAGTCCAGACCCGTAGTAAAACTGTTAAACTGCCTATTGTTGAGATGCAGCAGGAGCTGCAGTTACCTGGTTCTGCCACTATGCAAGAGAAAGCAGGGCTGAGCTTTTCTGAATTACATGTAAACAGCTAAGCCTTATTATTCAGCCTATGCTGAATGAAATGTCTCAGAGGCTCAGTTTGGAACTGGATACAGTTAAAATACATGTGGAAGCATCTTGTGAGGATTTTAAACAATTTCAGGCCGCTTTTTTGAAATGTCAACAACAAGTGGCTTGTAATACAGAAAAAGTGTTGGAGGTGGAAAAATCTGTTGCGATATATTGATATTATTCGTTTTTAGAATTGTGAGAACGTGAGAGGGAGTTAGAGAAGAAAGTAGATTATTTGGAGAATCAACGTAGAAGGAATAACGTGAAGATTGTTGGTTTGCCAGAAAGTATAGAAGAACAAGATCCTCTTCGTTTTTTTACCGAATGGATTCCACAAATACTGGGGCAGGAATTTTTCTCTGGAGGTCTGGTATTGGAAAGACCTCATAGAGCCTTAAGAAGAAGACCTCTGCCTGGTCAACCACCGAGACCCGTGATAATTCAATGTTTGAATTATCTGGACAGAGAAACGATACTTCGTTTAGCAGTGCAAAACGCGAGACAATGACAAGCTCCGTTAATGATTCAGAATAGTAGAGTTTTTTTCTATCCTGATTTGAGTCAAGAGGTTATTCAGTGTCGGCGTCGATTTAATCCAGTTAAAGAAGTTTTGTGGCGTAAAGGTTATAAGTCTACTTTTCGCTATCCGGCAGTGTTGAAGGTGTTTTGTGGAGACTTTCAATCTTGGCTTCTTGAGAATGAGTGTGAAGCAATGAGTTTTGCTGATTCGTTGCCAGATGTAAGAGGACAAAGACGTAGTCCACCATTGTCTCCTAAAGAAAAATCTGGTTGTTCTGGAAATGGAAGAAACGGCAGAAATGGGAATGGAAAGAGTCCGTTTCCTTGAAATGGGGTTGCCGAGTCTGGAATTTCTTGGATGAATAGAAGAACTTTTTTTATTTTTATTTTCCTTTTATGTCATTATATCTTGTTGTTATTCTTTGTTTGGCTGGGGAGGGAGAAATTTGCTCTATGTTCTACGAGTCATCAGCCACTGGTGGGTGATCCACACCCAACTTTTGTTTAGGGATTACTACCTTTTGGTAGTTTTTTTTGGAGTTTTTTTTTCCCTTTTTATTTTTTTTAATTTTCATTTTATTTAGACTTTAATTTGTGGTTTATTTTTCTCCTGTTGGAGGGCCTATTTACGTTGATTTGAGTCATTATATATTGATATTATTCGTTTTTAGTAATATTAGTGAATATGTCAAAGTTGAAGTTTGCTACTTTTAATGTTCGGGGTTTAAACAGTACAATTAAGCGTAAGCGTATTTTTATCAAGTTCGATCTTTGGTAAAACATGTGTGCGGTAGAGATATGATTTTACCTGAAATGATTAAATTTGAGACATTTGGCATAATGAGATGAAATATTGTTTAATAATGGAAAAAAATTACACATGTTTCATGGATAACTATAGTTTTTTTTTTAATTAATAGGTGGTCTTTATATTCAGAATATTTACATTTTGATTTATATTGACTAGATTTTAATATGTATGCTTTACTTTTCTTTATTTTTTTATTTTTTCTTTATGGCTCTCCTTAGGAGAGTTGGCTGAAAGGGGGGGGGGGTTTCTTTCCTTTTTTTTTCTTTTTTTAAATATAAAATATAACATTCATGCTTTGTTTATTGTTATATATGTTACTTATTATCTGTATTTTGAATGAATAAAGTTAAAAAAAAACTTAGATTTATGTCTTCTTGTTACCAGATTGGTGAAAAGAGAGTGTGGGTACAAATTGAAATGAGTAAAATAGGAGAAAATAATTCTGAACACATTTTGTATAAATGGCATGAAGAATTGTTGAAAGGAAAAATAGAAACTCCAATTTTGAAACATACTTAAAGTATGGAATGGAATCCATGTCGAAAGAGGAATGAAGAATTGATCAATTAGCTAAAATGTTATGAAAGAAAAATCCTTTGATTCCCTTTACATTTAATAATTTTTTTGATATTTGGTATAATTATGGAATAAAATGGATAAAGGATTTTTTTGGATTCTTTTTTTTGACTTTTGACCATTTGAAAGTAAAATATACCAACTAATACTATTTTTTCTTATTATCAGTTTAAATCATATTTAAAAAGGACTAAATTTTAGATTACCCGAACAAAGTCAATTTGAATATTTAATAATTGATACATTTATCAAAAGATTTATTAACTAAGAGACTATGCAGAAAAAAAGATTATTTAAATCTAAATTGAGATGGGAAAGAGATTTCAATGTACAAATTCAAGAGGTATGGTCAAAACTATGTTATGAAACTATAACTAATACAATTAATGTCAGATACCAAATGGTACAATTTAATTTTTTACAATAATTATATTATTCTCCTTATAAATTACATGGACTTAATTCAAATTGCTCTGATCAATGTTTTAGATGTAATAAAGAGGTAGGAACCTTTTTACATGCAGTATGGAAATGTGAAAAAGTAGAAAAATTTTGGAAAGATGTAAGTATTTCATGGGAAAAGTTATAAAGATGCAAGTTTTGAAAGATCCCAAAATATTTTTGTTCGGGGATATTTATGATTTGAAGTTAGATATTTATCAGAGGAAGTTTTTAAATGTAGCAATAGCAAAGAAATATATAGCTGTAAACTAGATAATAATGTGGCGTTGAATAGATGGCAAATGGAATTACAAAATTATATATCATTAGAGAAAATAACATATAATTTACAGAATCAACCAGAAAAATTTGATAAGATTTGGAGACGTTATATGGTATTTCTTGGTAAGGGTTCATCTACAGCATCTGCTATTTGCTCTCCAACTCACCTTAGTTAATTTAAGGATTAAGATTATATTTGTAGGGAGGAGTCACGCGATGGAGTAGTGGCCGGACGGTGAACTCCAGCCCTCTCCAGAAAAGTCGGGAAAAACAAGAGAAAACACAAAGGCACAGAAATAAAAGTTACAGAAAAGTGAGTATAAAGGTGGAAAGAAGATGGCGACAAAAAAAGAAAAGTCGAAAGCAACGGTAAGAAGAGAGGAAGAGAAGACAAAGGAGGGAAAAGGTGAAGGCCTTACCTGTCCGAAGAGGCCCGCTGCGGAGAGAGAAACCCGCTCCCTCAGGTCGGTAAATAATGGACTACAAAAATGGCTCGCAGAGCCGAACAAAAGTGCGCAACCGCGCATGCGCGAAGTTTCGCGCATGCGCGATGCGAATGAAAAAAAACACACCGACGGGAGGGGGGACCAGCTGGGGAGTCGATCTCCACAGCCGGCAACGACAGCTGCAGAACACCTGCAGCAAGAAGAGACCACAGAAGACAATAGAAACAAGATAGAAGAGGAGGAAAGGGCACCAAAGAAACAACAGATGGTCAACCCAGAGGAAGAAGAAGAGGAAGAGTATGGTGAAATAGAAGAAGAAAAGAGAGGCAAGGTAAAGGATATACTTGCTCTTATTAGAGGATACATGGAATCATTTAAAGAATGGCAAACACAGGAATTTAAGGATTTAAGAAAAAGAATAAACAACACAGAGGAGAAAATAATTAAAATGGAGATGACCTTAACAGAAATGGGAAAAAAAATGGACAAGATGGAAGAGCGGGCAGTAGCAGCAGAAATGGAGGTAGAAGACTTAAAAAAGAAATTGGAGAAATCTAATAAAAAAACTAAAGAGACACAAGAACTACTAGCTCAAAAAATAGATACAATGGAAAACCATAACAGAAGAAATAACATAAAGATAGTGGGCCTTAAGGAAGATGAAGAAGGCAAGAATATGAGGGAGTTTATAAAAGAGTGGATCCCTAAGACCCTAGGATGTCCAGAACTACAGCATGAAATGGAAATAGAAAGGGCACATAGAGTATTGGCCTCTAAACCACAACCACAACAAAAACCAAGATCTATTGTAGTAAAATTCCTAAGATATACTACAAGAGAAAAGGTACTGGAGAAGACAATGGAAAAAGTAAGAGAGGGCAACAAACCACTGGAGTATAAAGGGCAAAAAATCTTCATTTATCCAGATATAAGTTTTGAACTCCTAAAGAAGAGAAAAGAGTTCAATACAGCAAAGGCGATTTTATGGAAGAAAGGGTATAAATTTATACTAAAGCATCCAGCGGTATTGAAAATATTTATTCCAGGACAACAAAACAGACTATTCGCGGATCCAGAAGAAGCACGAAAATTTGCAGAACAATTACAAAAATAGACTGAGGGAGGAAGACGGGTAATGAGAGTTAAAATGATCACGACTGATATGTATGTGGGTAAAGACAAAAATAGACTGAGGGATGAAGACGGGTAATGAGAGTAAAAATGATCACGATTGATATGTATGCAGGTAAAGAGGTATAAGAGTGAATAGAGACAATGAGCATACATGAATGTATCTGTACTTAGAGGAAAATATAGATAGTATAGACAAGAATTAATAAGGGAAGGTAATGGAATAGAGAGAATAAGGAGGGAATTAAAAGAGGGACCTTTGTGACATATGAAAAGTGAAATCTTTTCTGGGGGAGGCGGGGTGGGGGGAAATAGCGGTCACTGCAAAATCAGTTGACGCTTGCGAGTGGATTCGCAAATCCAAATGGAGAGGGGAGATGTGGTTGTCCGACAAGGGATAAAGGACAACTCAGGAGGTGAAGGGGAGATTGGGGATAAATAAGATAGAAATAGGAGAATAAGGAAAATGTTAGATGTTGTAGGAATGTTGTCTTATAAAGAGTTGAAAATAAGAAAACAGAAATGGAAAAGGAGGAAAGGTAATGATGGAAAAACGGAAAGAGAAGATAAACAAAATATAAAAGGGCTACGCTGAACTATATGTCTTTAAATATTAATGGAATACATAACCAAATTAAAAGGAAGAAACTACCAAATTTAAATGAATAAATGTATTCCATTAGAAAAAATAACATATTGGTTAAGAAATAACATTGAAATATTCGAACAAGTATAGGAGCCTTACATTAAATACAATAGCGAAAACCTACCGGGGACAAACATTACCTAAGTTGATGGAAGGAGAAGGAAAGAAAAGAATGGACTCAGTAGAATTTCTGGTGTAATTTTGTTGAATGACAACATTGTCTGACTGGCTTAATGCAACCTAGATTGTATACCTAAAATGGATGAGAGGGGGGGGGTGGGGGGGTGGTTTGGGAGGAAAGGGGGGGGGGGGGAGAAAAAGTCACTGTATATGTGTGAAAAGAAATAGTGTATATCATGGCTAATGTGATTTATGGTGTGAAAAATAAAAAAATTTAAAAAAAAAAAAAAAAAGATTATATTTGTAAATTTGAAATTTAATTGACTAATGTAGGATATATGACCAATTCAGGCAGACTTTTCCTTTTCTTACTTTTTTGGGGGAGGGAGCGGGGAGAAAATATGCATTCTTTTTGCATCTTTTTTATTATTCTGTATGATACGGATTAAGTACTGTACTTGTATTGATCAAAATGAAAAATAAAATTTACCAAAAAAAATGTACCGCAGAGAAACAGACCCTTTGTTAGTGAGTTCCAGCAGCCAATTAACCACCAACCCAGATGGCTTTGGGACGAGGGAGGAATTGGGGAGAAGTAATAGTCTGGTGACAAAATAAACAATCCAGTATATTCCCTGTGACTGCAGCACTAAATTTTCATGAATGAACATGAACCTGAATCTTTTGATTGGAATAACAGCAATACCATCAGCATTCCAACAAATATAGGGAAGCTTATTTTTCCAAGAGGTATTGAGGCCCTGATTAGAAGAAGAAAGAGCTACAGAGCAGGTACAGGCAGCAATGAACGAATGAGGTACTTGAGTACAAGAAATGCAAGAAAACATTCAAGAAGAATATCAGGAGGGCTAAACGAAGACACCAAAAGGCACTAACAGACAAGGTGAAGGAAAATCCCAAGATATTCTACAGATATATTAAAAGCCAAAGAATAGGAAGGGATTAAAAAAAAGGTCATCTTGAGGATCAGAGTGTTCATCTCTATATGGAGTCAAAAGACCTGGGGGGGGGGGGGGGGGGGGGAGATCTTAAGTGGAACTTTTGCATCTGTATTTACTTGGGGAAACTGACACAGAATCTGTAGAAGTGAGCCAAAACAGCAGCGAGTTCATGGACCCAGTACAGATTACAAAGGAGGAAGTGCTTGCTGACTCGAATCAAATAAAGGTGAATAAATCCCCAGGGCCTGACAAGATATTCCCTCAGACCTTGAGGAAAGCTCATACAGAAATTGCAGGGTTCAAGTAAAGGTATTTATAAATTTTATTTTAGACACAGTAATGTACTGGAGGATAGCAGGGAAACTAATATGCATTTCTTTAAGAAAGAATGATGCCTTATATGCCAGGCTGCGGCTTATTGACTTCCCCAGAGGCTGGTGGAGAAGTTGTCCTCCATGGGACTCAACAAAATTTTTAATAAAATATTAAAAGAAAGTAGTTGGCTTCATCAGCAACCATAATAAATCACACCACTGAGAAGAGGTGGAAAATCTCGTAAATGATGTAAGGGTAACAACCTGAGTCTCAATGTAGACAAGACAAAGGAGATGATCATGGACTTCAGGAGGATGAGTAACGATCACCCTCCACTACACAGCAACAACTCTGTAGTAGAGAGAATGGAGAGCACCAAGTTCCTTGGAATTCAATTAACTAGTGACCTACCGTGGACACTCAACATCTCCTTACTAATCAGGAAGGTGCAACAGTGATTGCACTTCCTCAGAAGACTGAAGCAGGCATGGCTACTGGCCACCATTATGTCAACTTTCTATAGGAGCTCTATCAAGAGCATTCTGGCCAGCTGCATCACTGTGGAATGGTTGCCTCAGAGAAATGGATCAGAGGTCAATCCCAGGACCATAAGAGTGGCAGAGAGGATCACTGGAGTCTCTCTCCCTGCCATCAACAGGATCTACCAGGATCATTGTCTGAAGAGGGCGCGCAAAATAATTGAGGACCCCTTCCACTCTGTACACGGCATTTTTCAGCTGCTCCCATCAGGGAAGAGATACAGGAGTATCAGAGCAGGTACCACCAAGGTGAGGAATAGCTTCCTCCCATGGGCAGTGAGAATGCTGAGCAACCAAAGGAACTGCTTACACTAACCATTGGAGACTCTCATTTATACAAAACAATGTCTATTTATTTATTTGCATAGATACAACACTGTATTATAATATTTTGGGAGAATTTGGTAATATTTGTGGAGAATTTGTAAGATTTAGAGTAGGTCACATACATATACACATTTTAAAACAGATCTTATTTGAAAGACTGAAGAAATATTGAAGATCTCTGGAGAACGTAAGCATCTTTCACAAGTAGGTGTTAATTGAACAGAAGTCATAAAATGAATGACCATTGTTTGGAACTGGAGACAATGGCTAGTGGAAGCTCTTTTGAAGGGTTTTGCCAGAGTGCACAGAAAGGTCACTCCTGAATTGTTTACCTAAGATAACAACTTGAGAAAAAGAAAGAACTCCTGTTGTATGCTGGAGAAGGTGGGGGGGTTTGCAAGACATGAGTCATATGCTCTCTTTGGAGTTTCAGTTGGAAAAAAGAGTTGAGTTTACAGCTCAGTCAGTCAGTCAGTGTGTGGGACACTGATTCTTATTCTACATATGTATTGCTTGTCTCTATGTGTGTTATGTCTGGTTGTGTTTTGCACCAAGGACCAGAGAATGTTGTTTCATTGGATTGTACTTGGTTATTATAGGCCAATAAGTGGGACATCAGTAGTGGGTAAGTTATTGGAAGGTATTTTAAGAGATCTGATACACAACTACTTAGATAGGGACAGATTCAAGATAGTCAACATGGCTTGTGTGGTAAGTCATGTTGAACCCATCTTACAGTGTGTCAAGTTTACCAGAAATTCGATGGAAAGACCCTGGGTGTTGTCTACATGGATTTCAGTCAGGCCTTTGGCAAGAGTTCACATGGGAAACAAATTCATAAGTAGTTAGGGTCATATAGAACTTTTGGCAATTTGATCTTCATAAATTAAAGTATTGAGTATAGGAGCTGGGATGTTATGGTGAAGTTATTTAAAATTTTGGAATACTTTGTGTAATGGTCACCTAACTATAGTCGAAATATCAATAAGATTGAAAGAGCATAGGGAAGGTTTACAAGGATGATGCCAGGACTTGAGGAACTGAGTTACAGGGAATGGTAAAGCAGGTTAGGACTTTATGCCTTGGAGTGACAGAGATTTTTCCATTGAGGTTAAGTGAGACAAGAACTAGAGGACTTGGGTTAAGAGAAAAAGAGAAAACGTTTAAAGGGAACATTGGGAGGATCTTCGTCATGCAGTGAGAGTGTGGAACAAGCTGCCAGGTGAAATGGTGAATCAGGCTCAATTCTGACATTTTAGAAATATTTGGACAGGTACATGGATGGGAGGGATTTGAGGGACTATGGTCTGGGTGTACGTCATTGAGACTAGACAGAATAATATTTTGGCACAGACAAGATGGGCCTGTTTCTGTGCTGTAGTGTTCTATGGTTTTATCATACCAAGCTCACCTCATTCAGATTGACATGTCTGGATGAATCCTCTCTCCTCTGACAACCACCATCTCCTATCTCTACCTTCATTGGTGAGTCATTCATCTGCCAGAAAGCTACTGCAATCTCTATCTCCCTTCCTTCCTTCCTTGAGTCCCATCTATATCACTGCCTTCCACATATTCAGAAGCCTTTTTAAAATGATGGTTCATGATATATTTTTTCTTCTTTAATTCACATTTTTCCATTCCCCCTCTTACACAATTGTCCATGATCTTGCAAGATACTTTGAGCCATGGAGATGACCTTGGGAAAGCAAGCAGTTGTTCCAATGTAACATGGCAAAGTGCTGGAGGCTGGTATATTCCAGCCTCCAGCACCTTGGAGGTATATTCCAGCAAGGACTTATTACCTGCAGGAAAGTAGGAATAGGAACTGAAGGTTTGGTGGGGAAAAAGATAAGAAAGATTCCTTCATGGGGTGCAAGTCCTTCGTGTGAGATAGTTGCTTCACACCAACTATTCAGGGGAAATCATATTAAATGGAGCAGGACGGTTAATGCAACAATATTACAGAGGGAGCAACGCAAGTTTGAATCCGCTGTTGTCTTTAAGTAGTTTGTACATTCTCCTCATGCTCATAATGGTTTCAACCTATGCTGAATGAAATGTCTCTGAGGCTCAGTTTGGAACTGGTTGCTCTGGTTTCTTCTAATGTTCCAAAGATGTACAGGGTTAGTAGGTTAATTGGTCACATGGGTGTAATTGGGCAACACTGGCTTGTGGACAGGAAAGGCCTGTTACTGTGCTGCATCTCCAAATTAAATTAAAATTGAAGCCATCAAGCACTTTGGTACTGGTCCTCCCTGCGTTACGAATGCCTGATTTATAGACACTATGTACCTACAACGAATGTTTGGGAGGATGGATGGGGAGGGCTGCAGGTACCTTTTGGTAGGTGGGAGTGGGGTCATCCCCAACGGCCATCTCTCCTCTCCACCCAATGTCACCACAGAGCTGAGTCAGTGAGGCTGACCGGTAGCCACTCCTCATGTGCCTGCTCATCACAGCTGTTTCTGCAATTCCCTCCCATGCATTACATTTGCTCATTTCCAGTTTACAAGCAGTTCCTGAGAACAGAACCCTGTCATAACCTGGGGACTTCCTGTCCAATCTCACCAAATGATGTTGATATGTTTCTAAAAGGAGCCTCCATGCTTTTTGTAGATCTTTACAGTACACGGTGATGGTATATAAACTAAGTAATTCGACCAGTAATCCAGAGCAAAAACAAAAAGGCTGGAAGAATCCAGGTTGACCAGAACTGATTAAGAGTCTTTGACCTGAAACATTGACTGATTTCTCTTCCCACAGATACCATATGACTTTAAAAAAAAACAGGTTCTAAAGCAGTGAAACAGACACTTTAGCTCATCTTGTCCATGTCAACCAAGGTTGTCTCGGTTCCCTTCATTCAGCCATATTCATCTACATCTTTCCTACCTTATTTCAGATTCTAGGATCTGCAGTTTTATTTCTTTTTCAGTAATCAAGAAGGTCTGCACTATCTATCTAGAGTCCTAAATTCAAATCTCATCACAGCTGCTGTGGACTCCAGCATTTACCATGTGGATACAAAGCACAAAAGAGAATCTGAGGCCAGCACAGATCTGCCATGATTTTATTGATTGGCGGGGCCTACTCCTGTTCTTATTTTCATCCATTTCATGCTTTTATGGATGAGGCATTTAATAAACACAGTTGTTCAACTAACTGAGATTTAGCATCAAAGAAGAAAGGAAGGTGAAACCCACAACCAACCACCAGAGGTGTGGTCTAGAATCATTGATCTCATGACTATTACAATTTTGCACTGAATAATACTCTGGGTTTTGTTGGACACATGCAGATTGAATTTTAAAGTTGCTTTATGTTTCATCTCAGGATGAGAGATTTTTGATGGTGAGCAAGGGAAAATGCTGTTTGGGAGGAGTTGCCAACAGGCAAGGGATAATAAAGATTCACATTGAGAATTTTTGGTTCACTGATTTTTGACGTTTCACCATTTGTTGATTCATCCTGGTAGGATTCTTTCCAATTCCAGATTGTGCAAAACATGTTCACTCCTCTGTGACAATGTTTTGGGATATTACACATTGATTTATAAAATGTTCTCCATTGAAGATCAATGATCCCCAACAAAAATAACACCACAAAAATTTTGGGCATGATGCTCGAGGATGCAAACTGCCTCACGGACACGTCTCCTGAAACCCTCTGGGATTAGCTGAAAATGGCCATATTGCAATCCACTGAAGAGGTGCCGGGCTTCTCCTCCAGGAAAAACAAGGACTGGTTTGACGAAAACAACCAGGAAATCCAGGAGCTGCTGTCAAAGAAGCGAGCTGCCCACCAGGCTCACCTTGCAAAGCCTTGCTTGCCAGAGAAAAAAATGAGCCTTCCGTCTCGCATCTAGCCATCTTCAGCACAAACTCCAGGAGATCCAAAATGAGTGGTGGACTAGCCTCGCCAAACGAACCCAGCTTAGCGCTGACATTGGCGACTTCAGGGGTTTTTATGAGACACTAAAGGCTTTGTACGGACCCTCACCCCAAGTCCAAAGCCCTCTGCGCAGCTCAGATGGTGAAGTCCTCCTCAGCGACAAGATCTCCATCCTCAATCGATGGTCAGAACACTTTCAATCTCTTCTCAGTGCCAACCGCTTAGTCCAAGAATCCGCCCTGCTCCAGCTCCATCAACAGCCCTTGAGTCTAGAGCTGGATGAGGTCCTTACCCGGGAAGAGACATATAAGGCAAGTGAACAACTGAAAAGTGGCAAAGCAGCAGGTATGGATGGAATCCCCCCCAGAGGTCTGGAAGGCTGGCAGCAAAACTCTGCATACCAAACTGCATGAGTTTTTCATGCTCTGCTGGGAACAAGGAAAGCTGCCTCAGGACCTTCGTGATGCCATCATCATCACCCTGTACAAAAACAAAGGCGAGAAATCAGACTGCTCAAACTACAGGGGAATAACGCTGCTCTCCATTGAAGGCAAAATCTTTGCTAGGATTCTCCTTAATAGACTAATACCTAGTGTCACCGAAAATGTCCTCCCAGAATCACAGTGTGGCTTTCGCGCAGAGGAACTACTGACATGGTCTTTGCCCTCAGACAGCTCCAAGAAAAGTGCAGAGAACAAAACAAAGGACTCTTCATCACCTTTATTGACCTCACCAAAGCCTTCGACACCGTGAGCAGGAAAGGGCTTTGGCAAATACTAGAGCGCCTCGGATGCCCCCCAAAGTTCCTCAACATGGTTATGCAATTGGAACAATTACAAAAATAGACTGAGGGAGGAAGACGGGTAATGAGAGTTAAAATGATCACGATTGATATGTATGTGGGTAAAGACAAAAATAGACTGAGGGATGAAGACGGGTAATGAGAGTAAAAATGATCACGATTGATATGTATGCGGGTAAAGAGGTATAAGAGTGAATAGAGACAATGAGCATACATGAATGTATCTGTACTTAGAGGAAAATATAGATAGTATAGACAAGAATTAATAAGGGAAGGTAATGGAATAGAGAGAATAAGGAGGGAATTAAAAGAGTGACCTTTGTGACATATGAAAAGTGAAATCTTTTCTGGGGGAGGCGGGGTGGGGGGAAATAGCGGTCACTGCAAAATCAGTTGACGCTTGCGAGTGGATTCGCAAATCCAAATGGAGAGGGGAGATGTGGTTGTCCGACAAGGGATAAAGGACAACTCAGGAGGTGAAGGGGAGATTGGGGATAAATAAGATAGAAATAGGAGAATAAGGAAAATGTTGGATGTTGTAGGAATGTTGTCTTATAAAGAGTTGAAAATAAGAAAACAGAAATGGAAAAGGAGGAAAGGTAATGATGGAAAAACGGAAAGAGAAGATAAACAAAATATAAAAGGGCTACGCTGAACTATATGTCTTTAAATATTAATGGAATACATAACCAAATTAAAAGGAAGAAACTACCAAATTTAAATGAATAAATGTATTCCATTAGAAAAAATAACATATAGGTTAAGAAATAATATTGAAATATTCGAACAAGTATAGGAGCCTTACGTTAAATACAATAGCGAAAACCTACTGGGGACAAACATTACCTAAGTTGATGGAAGGAGAAGGAAAGAAAAGAATGGACTCAGTAGAATTTCTGGTGTAATTTTGTTGAATGACAACATTGTCTGACTGGCTTAATGCAACCTAGATTGTATACCTAAAATGGATGAGAGTGGGGGGGGGGGGGGGGGTGGGGGGGTGGTTTGGGAGGAAAGGGGGGGGAGAAAAAGTCACTGTATATGTGTGAAAAAGAAATAGTGTATATCATGGCTAATGTGATTTATGGTGTGAAAAATAAAAAATTAAAAAAAAACATGGTTATGCAATTGCACGCAAAACCAACAAGGTCAGGTCAGAGACAGCAATGAGCTCTCTGAACCCTACTCCATTAACAATGGCGTGAAGCAAGGCTGCGTTCTCGCACCAACCCTCTTTTCAATCTTCTTCAGCATGATGCTGAAACAAGCCATGAAAGACCTCAACAATGAAGACGCTGTTTACATCCGGTACCGCACGGATAGCAGTCTCTTCAATCTGAGGCGCTTGCAAGCTCACACCAAGACACAAGAGCAACTTGTCCGTGAAATACTCTTTGCAGACTATGCCGCTTTAGTTGCCCATCCAGAGCCAGCTCTTCAGCGCTTGACGTCCTGTTTTGCGGAAACTGCCAAAATGTTTGGCCTGGAAGTCAGCCTGAAGAAAACGGAGGTCCTCCATCAGCCAGCTCCCCACCATGACTACCAGCCCCCCCACATCTCCATCGGGCACACAGAAACTCAAAACGGTCAACCAGTTTACCTATCTCGGCTGCACCATTTCATCGGATGCAAGGATCGACAACGAGATAGACAACAGACTCGCCAAGGCAAATAGAGCCTTTGGAAGACTACACAAAAGAGTCTGGAAAAACAACCAACTGAAAAACCTCACAAAGATTAGCGTATACAGAGCCGTTGTCATACCCACACTCCTGTTCGGCTCCGAATCATGGGTCCTCTACCGGCATCACCTACGGCTCCTAGAATGCTTCCGTCAGCGCTGTCTCCGCTCCATCCTCAACATTCATTGGAGTGACTTCAGCACCAACATCGAAGTACTCGAGCTGGCAGAGTCCGCAAGCATCGAATCCACGCTGCTGAAGACCCAACTGCGCTGGGTGGGTCACGTCTCCAGAATGGAGGACCATCGCCTTCCCAAGATCGTGTTATATGGCGAGCTCTCCACTGGCCACCGAGACAGAGATGCACCAAAGAAGAGGTCACTGACAAAAGACAAAGGAGGAAAAACCCAACACCCAACCCCAACCAACCAATTTTCCCTTGCAACCGCTGCAACCGTGCCTGCCTGTCCCGCATCAGACTTGTCAGTCACCAACGAGCCTGCAGCAGACGTGGACATACCCCTCCATAAATCTTCATCCGCAAAGCCATGCCAAAGAAGAAGAAAAGAAGAAAGATTAAAATCCACAACTTCCACTAATGCACTTTATCTAAATCAAGACCAACCATTTTTTGCTGTAAGACTCAGTTTATCACACTTTCATCTATTATTTGCAACACATCATACTCCTTTATTCCCCTCTAACTGTCCCATTAATGACTGTCTTTCCACAGATGCTGACTGGACTGCCGAGTGTTTCCTATGTTTGCTGCTTTGGTTTCTTATTTCCAGTGTCTGTAATTTTGCTGATAAACATCACCCTCTGCTGGCAAACTGAGAAACCATTGGAATGAAGGACAGAAGAATTCAATGAAAAGCAAAGACAATAGAATCGTAGAACATTATAGCACAGAAAACAGGCTGATTGGCCCTTCTACCCTGTGGCAAACTATTATTCTGTTTAGTCCCACTGTCCTGAACACATTCCATATCCCTCCAAACCCCTCCCATCCATGACCCTCTCCAAATTTTTCTTAAATGTTAAAATTGAGCCCGCATTCACCACTTCAGCTGGCAGCTCATTCCATACTCCCACCACTCTGTGAAGAAATTCTTCCTAATATTATCCCCAAACTTCTCTTTCACCCTCAATCCACATCCTCTGGTTGACATCTCTCCTAACCTCAGTGGAAAATACCTACATGCATTTACTCTATCTATATCCATTCTAATTTTGAATACCTCTGTAAATCTCCTCTAATTTTTCTAGGTTCCAAGTCCTAACCTGTTTAATCTTTCCCTGTAATATAATTCTTAAAATTCTGACCAGATCCTAATAAATCTTCTCTGCACTCTTTCTATCTTACTGATATTTTTCCTGTAGTTAGGTGACCAAAATTGCACACAATACTCCAAATTTGGCCTCACCAATGTCTTATACAACTTTACATAACATTCCAACTCCTATACTCAATACTTTGATTTATGAAGGCCAATGTGCCAAATGCTCTCTTAACGACCTGTGACACCATTTTCAGGGAATTGTATTTGTATTCTCAGAACCTTCTGTTCTACTGCACTCCTCAGTGCCCTACCATTTACTGTGCATGTCTGACCTTGGTTTGTCCTTCCAAAATGCAACACCTCACATTTGTCTGCATTAAATTCCACCAATCAATTTCTTTTAAAAAAGTGTCAATGGTTATCTTGGCCAACTTTGGTTCTGATTGACTTTTAGAGAGACAGCAACCTTTTGGTATTCTGAGATATCATATCCACTGTCCACAAACTACCACTTGAGCAGCGACTGTCCTTCAACTGTAGGTAGTAAAATACCAATCAACTCATTTAAACAGAGAGAGAAGATATTTGCTCAATAATAGGATTGAAACATTCCAATTTATGAAACGGCAGAGTTGAACAGTGTGGAATTGGTTAACCAATAGAAAGCAGATTGCTGTGATACAGGGGTATTTTTCTGTTTGGCAATCAGTGGTGAGCAGGGTACTGCAGGGATCAGTGCTGGGCCTGCAACTGTTCATGATATACATCAATAATCTGCAAGAGGGAACAGAGTGTAGTGTATCCAAGGTGAGTGGAAACGCAAATTGTGCAGAGGAGACGGAGAGTTTGCAGCGATATATAGATCGGTTAAATAAGTGGGCAATCATCTGGCAGATGGAGTACAATGTTGGTAAAGTGAGGTTATCCACTTTGGAAAGAAAAATGGAAGATCAGATTATTATTTAAATGGAAAGCAATTGCAACTTGCTGCTATGCAGATGGACTTGAGAGTGCTTGTGCATGAATTGCAAAGGGTTGGTTTTTAGGTGCAGCAGGCTATCAGGAAGGGAAATGGAATGTTGGCTTTCATCGCTAGAGGGAATGAATTTAGGAGCAGGGAGGTTATGCTGCAACTTTGCAAGATTCTGCTGAGGCCTCACCTGGAGTACTGTGTACAATTCAAGTCAGCTTACTTGAGGAAGGAAGTAATGGCTTTGGAGGCAATGCAGAGGAGGTTCATTAGATTGATTCCACAAATGAGGGGGTTAACCTTTGAGGGGAGATTGAGTTGTCTGGGACAGCACTCGCTGGAACTTAGAAGAATGAGAGGGAATCTTATAGAAATGTGTAAAATTCTGAAAGGCATAGATAAGATAAAATGTTTCCATTGGTTGGGGGGGGGGGGGGGGGGAAGACTAGAACTAGGGAACATAGCCTCAAGATTCGGGATTTAGGATGGAATGAGGAGGAATTGCTTTTCCCAGAGGGAGGTGAAGCTATGGAATTCGCTGCCCATTGAAACAGTGGAGGCTGTAATGACACTGATTTACCACAGCTTACAAACAAATAAAGAATACCCTCACTTGTTTCCTCCAGGACACCATGAAGTCCAATTTCTTTATTATTCACTATACACAACATTGGTGCTTGAGGAATTGAAGGATGAATTCAACCAACTCTCTCTGACCTTCTCATTGGGTCACTGGCACCCAGGTGATACTTAGGAACATAGGAAGTAGGAACAGGAGTAGACCAAAAATGGTCCATCGAGCCATTCAATACGATCATGGCTGATCTAATTTATGACCTAACTCCACCTACCTGCCTTCTCCCCATATCTCCTAATTCCTCTATCATGTAAAAATTTATCTAACCGAATTTTAAATATGTTTAATGAGGCAGCTTCAACCACTTCCCTGGTTAGAGAATTCCAAACATTCACTACTCTCTGGGAAAAACTATTTTTCCTCATCTCTGTCCTAGATCTACTCCCCCGAATCTTGAGACTGTGCCTCTCGTTTTAGTTTCCCCGGCCAGCTCAAAAAACCTTCCTACATCTATCCTATCCATACCCTTCATAATCCTATATGTTTCTATAAGATCTCCTCTCATTCTTCTGAACTCGAGCGAATACAATCCTAGATGATTTAATCTTTCATCATAAGTCAACCCCTTCATTCCAGGGATCTACCTAATAAACCTCCTCTGGACCGTCTCCAAAGCCAGTATATCCTTCCTCAAATATGGAGACCAGAACTGGACACAGTACTCCAGGTGCAGTCTCACCAGTACCTTATACAGTTGCAACATTACCTCCCTACTCCTGAATTCAATTCCTCTAGCGATGAAGGCCAACATTCCATTTACCTTCTTAATAACCTGCTGCACCTGCAACTTAACTTTTTGCGATTCATGCACAAGCACTCCCAAGTCCCTCTGCACAACAGCATGCTGTAGTTTTTCACCCTTTAAATAATATTCAGCTCTTTTATTTTTCTTGCCAAAGTGGATAACCTCACACTTACTAACATTGTAGTACTCCATCTGCCAGACCTTTGCCCACTCATCCAGCTTAACTATATCCCTCTGCAGACTCTCCACATCCTCATTACAATTTGCTCTTCCACTCAATTTGGTGTCATCCGCAAATTTGGCTACACTACATTTTATCCCCTCCTCCAAGTCATCAATGTAAATGATGAACAGTTGTGGGCCTAACACTGACCCCTGCGGCACCCCACTTACCACTCTCTGCCACCCTGAAAAAATCCCATTTATCCCAACTCTCTGCCTCCTGTCAGACAACCAATTTTCAATCCAGGCCAATATACTTGCCCGGACTCCACTTTCCTGTAACTTACTGATAAGTCTCTTGTTCAGCACCTTATCAAACGCTTTCTGGAAATCCAAATATACAACATCAACCTGTTCCCCTCTATCCACCACACCCATTATATCCTCAAAGAATCCTAACAAGTTTGTCAAACAAGATCTTCCCTTTCTAAAACCATGCTGCGTCAGCCTGATTGAACCCTTATGTTCCAAGAGTTTCACTATTTCATCTTTAATGACGGCTTCAAGCATTTTTCCAACTACAGATGTCAAGCTAATTGGCCGATAATTTCCAGTCTTCTGCCTACATCCCTTCTTAAAAAGTGGCGTGACATTTGCTGTCTTCAAGTCTGCCGGGACCTGCCCAGAATCCAAGGAATTTTGGTATATGACCATCAATGCATCAACTATAACTTCTGCCATTTCCTTCAGAACCCTTGGATGCATATCATCAGGACCAGGTGATTTGTCTGGCTTTAGTCCCATTAGTTTCTCCATCACTACTTCCTTCATAACAACTATTTTATAAAGGCCCTCCCCAACATTCGCATCCTTAACTCCGCACTTGGGCATGCTGGACGTGTCTTCCACCGTGAAGACTGACACAAAATATTTGTTTAATACCTCAGCCATTTCCTTATTTTTTGCTACCAGTTTTTCTTTCTCATCCTCCAAGGGTCCTATGTTAACTCTGGCCACCCTCTTCCATTTTATATATTTATAAAATTTTTTGCTTTCTGTTTTTATATTTTGTGCCAATTTACTTTCATAATCCTTTTTCCCCATTTCTTATTACCCGCTTTGTAACCCCTTGTTGTCTCTTAACGTTTTCCCAATCTTCCAGTTTCCCACTGCTCTTTGCAGCTTTGTACACCTGCGCCTTCAATTTTATACTCTCCTTTATTTCCTTTGTTAACCACGGTTGATTTTTCCCTCTCTTGCTGCCCTTTTTCCTGACCTGAATATATTTTTGTTGAGCATTACAAAATATTTATTTGAAAATCCTCCACTGTTCCTCAACTGTTTCATCAATTAGCCTGTGCTCCCACTCCACTCTGCCCAATTCCTCCCTCATCCTATGGTAGTCACCCCTGTTTAAGCATAATGTATTAGTTTTAGATCTAACTATTTCCCCTTCCATCTGAATGAGAAATTCAATCATACTATGATTGCTATTTCCCAGATCATCTCTGACTATTACATCATTTACTCTACCTATCTCATTGCACAACACTAGATCCAGGAGAGCATTTTCTCTTGTGGGTTCCTTAACATGCTGCTCAAGAAAGCTATCGCGGATGCATTCTATGAAGTCCTCTTCTAGACTCCCAAAACCAACTTGATTTTCCCAATCTATGTGGAAGTTAAAGTCCCCCATGACTACTGCCGTATCATTATTACATGCCTCACTTATCTCTCTATTTATTTCCTGTGCCACTAAACCATTGTTATTTGGTGGGCGATAGATAACACCCACCAATAATTTTTTCCCTTTGTTATTCTTTATCTCTACGCAAATGGAATCAACATTATGCTCTTTAGATCTTATATCATTCCTCACTACTGCCTGGAGCTCATCTTTGATTAAGAGTGCAACTCCACCTCCCTTACCATCCTGTCTATCTCTTTGCACCACCTGATACCCTTGAAAGTTTAATTCCCATTTAGGGCCACCTTGTAGCCATGTTTCCGTGATGGCTACCAAATCATAGGCATGGGTACCGACTTGTGCCTCAAGTTCACTAACCTTATTTATAATACTGTGGGCATTCAGATAAAGTGCCCTTATGCTCTTTGTCCTTTTAATATCTAGTGACTTCTGTAACCTTTTCTTTTGATTTTTCTGTCCACTATTTTTCTTTGTAATTTTCTCAACACTATAATTGACCCGAAAACTCACTGCACCATCTGATTTTTTACTTTCTCCTCCCAACATTACTTTTCCTGGCCATTACTTTATCTTCCCTACCCTTTTCCCTATCACTCTGGTTCCCATACCCCTGCCAAATTAGTTTAAACCTTGCCCCACTGCTGTAGCAAACATACTTGCCAAAATGTTGACACCTTTTGGATTTAGGTGTAACCTGTCCCTCTTGTAAAGATCATGCCTTCCCCAAAAGAGATCCCAATGATCCAAGAATCCAAATCCTTGCCTTGTACACCAGCACCTCAATCTCCTCCTCCTGTGTCTGAGAGCCATCACCCGTATACTGATGCTTAACACACCTGCGCATGTGGACTATTACTCCCGCCCGTGGTTTCGCTTACATCATCACCAGCACCAGTCCCGACAAATGTAAGTATGAGGAATAAAATGAAGTGGCCTTGCTCATAACAATCCTCAATACACCTGATTCCTGTTGGCACCAGGAATCCAAGATCTTATTATCCAGAGTTCTGGGTATTAATGTGTTCTGGGTCAAGGGTGTTTTAGGAGATATCCCCACCTTTAGTCCAACACATTGATTTATTTTTTGCCATGTCTGAATTATATTTTTTTAATATGGGGTTATCTGTTTTCCTGGATATTCATTTGATGTTCCATTTATATATAAACTCTCCTGCTATCTTTTCTCCTACCACATGTGGTCTAAATTGTGCCCAGGAGGAGGTACCATCTCACTCATAGAATGAAGCGATAAACCTCGACTAGGCTGCCCAATAGTATTTTTTATAATCTGGCAATTTCAGACCTCCCAATTTATAATCCCAAGTCACCTTTTCCATGGAGGTTCTAGACTCCTCATCATTCCACGGGAATTTTCTGACACATCCATTGAGCATCTTAAAGAAGCACCTGGGGCAATAGAATGGGCAAGGACTGAAATAGATATTGTAGTCTTGGCATCACTTTCATTTTAATACAATTAACCCTGTCCACCAAAGAAATGGGCAGGGTCCACCACCTACCAAGGTCCTCCTCAATACTCTGGAGCAAAGGGAGATAAATGAGTTTACATAAATTGCGTAAATCCTTATCCACTTTTATCCTCAAATATTTATTGCCTTCTTGCGGCCACTTAAATTGATTCCCTTGTTGGTATTGTCTGTAATCCCCTTTTGTCAAGGGCATAATTTCACTCTTATCCAAATTTATCTTGTACCCAGAGATCTTGCCCTAATCCGCCAATGTGGTCCTCAGCCTGGCCAACCACCAGGCCAATCAAATATACTAACACATCATCAGTGAATAAATTGATTTTATGCTCCTCCTGGCCCACTTTGAACTCTTTTATATCTGGATCCCATTGAATGGATTCTCCCAGTCTTTCAACAGCTAGTATAGCCCAGATCATTCCTTCTTCATAATTAACTTGAAACTCATGGCTTTATGATCACTGGACCCAAATTTTTCCCCTATACATACTTCTGAAACCTGTTCTGTCTTGTTCCCGAATAGAAGATCCAGTATTACACACTTTCTGGTTGGCACCTCTATATATTGATTCGTTGTACAAAGGCTGAAATAGCTTGTTACTGTGCTGCATGTCTAAATTTAAATCTTCCCTGAACACATTTGACAAACACCAAGCCATCCAGCCCTTTTACAGTATGGGAGTCCCAGTCAATATGTGGAAAGTTAATGGTGGCAGGACCTATGTCTGGACAATGTGACAGGGATTGTCAATGCCAGATCCAAGATGGTACAGTGTAACTTCCTACACCAGTTGTATCTTACACCTCAGAAACTACATAGATCAAAGTCTGAGATTTAAGAAATGTGTTTTAGATGTGGTGTGGAAGTAGGAACTTTTGTCCACTCAACCTGGCTCTGCTCAAAGGTGAGATCTTTTTGGGAAGACAGAGGGGATATTCTAAAAAAAAATTACAAGAATTGTTTTTCCACAGGACCTGGAGTTGTTCCTCTAGTGGGATATTGGAGAAGAACAGTTTAGACTGACTAAATTCCAAATTTTGTTTGTGAAGGTCACTTTGGTGGTAGCCAGGAATTGTATAGTGGTTTCATGGAAGTCTGACTCCCAGCTAAATACCACACGATGGAATATGGAAATGCAGAGTTGCATTCCCCTGGAGAAAACCACATATAAACTATGGAAGAAACATGACACATTCGGTAGAGTATGGCAACCTTACTTGCAGTACCTTTGTTCTCAGATATATTGATTACCCCCCCCCCCCCCCCACTTTTAAATAGGGATAAAGTTAAATTATCCCAGTACAGCCAGAGGTGTGATTACGGAAATACAACTTGGCGTAGAGGACAGACCTGCCCTTTTTTTCAGGTCCTTAGTTTTCTTTTGAGTTTCTTTCTTTTCTTTTTAGTGTTTTCTTTAAATGATGTTGCCATTATGATTTTTTTTCCATTATAGGTCTTGATAGGGGTCATGTGGAATCGAGATAAGTTTTTGGAATATATTTTCTGGGGTGGGTTGGGACAAATACAGACTTTGGGTATACATATGTACATGAATGGCTTTGTTTATTGGATTGTGCAGCTGACTGTTATCTCTCTACAGATTTACTCCTCCAATTCTCGTTGTCTATAATACAACCCCATAAATCTGGTCATACCTTTCCTGTTCCTCAGCTCCACCCATATTGCCTCAAAAGATGAGCCCTCTGGTCTGTCCTGCCTGAGCACAGCTGTGATATTTTCTCTGATGAGCAATGCCACTCCTCCCCCTTTCATGCCCCCCATTTTATCGCATCTGAAGCCCAGAACATTAAGCTGCCAGTCCTGCCCCTCCTGCAACCAAGTTTCGCTAATGACCTCAATGTCATAATTCCATGTACCACTCCACGATCTGAGCTCGTTTTTCCTACAATACTCCTTGCATTGAAATAGATACACCTGATAATATTTCCACCATGTTCAACCTGCTGACTGCAATTTTCACATGATCTTTTCCCTTCTCCACTCCTTTACCTGCTCTTGCACTCTGATTCCCATCCCCCTGCAAATCTAGTTTAAACACCACCCCCCCACCCCCCGGAGCAGCACTAGCAAACCTTCCCGCAAGGATATTAGTCTCCCTCCAATTCAGATGCAAACTGTCATGTTGGAACAGGTCCCACCTTCCCTGGAAGAGAACCCAATGATCCAGAAACCTGAAGGACTCCCTCCTGCACCATATATTTAGCCACATGTAAAGATGTATTATCCTCCTATTTCTAACCTCACGAGCACGTGGCACAGGTAGTAATCCTGAGATCACACCCTATAGGTCCTTTCCTTGAACCTAGTGCCTAACTCCCTAAACACTCTTTGCAGGACCTCCTCACCCTTCTTACACATGTCATTGATCACTAGATGGATCATGACATCTGACATCCTGAGAATGTCATGAACTCGATGGGAAATGTTTTGGACCCTTGCATCAGGGAGGCAACGTAACATCCGGGATTCTCAATCCCTTCCACAAAACCTCTTGTCTGTTCCCATAACTATCGAATCCCGTCACTGCAGATCACCTCTACTTCTACCTTCTCTTCTTAGCCACATGACCAGACTCTGTGCCAGAGACCTGGTCATGGTGGCTTGTCTCTGGTAGGTTGTCCCCACCAACAGTATCCAAAAGAGTATACAGTACTTGTATTGAGGGGAATAGCCACAAGGGTGCCCTGCACTGCCTCTCTCTTATCTTTCCCTCTTTTGACTGTCATCCATCCATCCTCCTCCTGCCTTCTAGGTGTGATAGCATACCTGTTACTTCTTTCTCTCACCTCTCTGCCTCCTGAATGATCCAGAGTTCATCCAATTCCAACTTCAATTCCTTAACTCTTTGTTTGTCAGGAGCTGCAGCTGGATGCATTTCTCGCAGATGAAGTTGTCAGGGATACTGCTGGCTTCCCTGATGACCCACATTCTGCAAGCAGAGCATGCCCCTACCTTGGCAGCCATTCCCACTCTCTATGACTAGAGGAAAAAAAAAGATAAATAAAATCTGCCCTTAACTGTGGCTACCGCTGAATCCTTTTTGTTCCTCGAATAAAGTGGCCTTTACTTCAACTCCTGTACCACCACCTCAGCCCCTATTCATCTCAGCCCCTTGAGCTAAAGCTAAAGATTGAGTGGTCTCTCCATTCCGACAAAGAGAGAAATTTAGTTCAGGTAGTATCACAAAAATTACAACTAACTATAGATCCTTATAAAAAGATGAAAACTGTGATGCACGATTTATAAATGATCTAGCCAAGGAAATAATTGAGAGTGCCTCTATAATATTCTTTTTCAGATAAAGAGGGAAGAATTCTAGTTAATTATAGAGGAGAGAACTATAGAAGACAAAATGTGAGATATAACTGGATAATTATTTAATTATTTAAGTCAACATTCTTGGTGTCTCATACACTGCAAATGCTGGATCTTGAGCTGGTGAAGGAACTCAGCATCCATGGGTAGAAATGGTCAGTCAACATTTTGGTTTGGTACTCTGTATTGAGATGAAAATAAAATGGGTTGATATGATGTATATGGGGGAGGGTAGAGAAAGTGGGGAGTGGCTAAGGTGATAAGGTATTAGGCAGAAGGTGGAGAACTAGGTAGAGGGAGAGACCTCAGGGCAAGGGTGGGGGGGGGGGTGTAGAAAAGCTGGCGAATAAAGTAATGAAGAAGGTAATGAAGAGATGGCACCAGATGGTGAGAGCTCACTGAAAATTGGAACAATCGATGTACATAGTGTTAGTTTTAAGGCTGTGCAAGATGATATGAAATGTTCCTCGTGTTTATGTTTGGCATCCAGCAGCTTATTGTTTGCTTGGTGTCACTGATTGCTTCTGCAGGGAACATTTTTATTGGAATGCATGACTACTTAAAAACAGATGCAAGACCAACTTCGTGAGAAGAGGATGGGTTACCACAGAGCTAAAGAAGGACAAACATCATGCTGAATCAGCCTTCTGGACCTCAAAGTCAGGTGCAGCTGACCAAATCAAAGATATTAATCCAAAAATTGTTGCAGTTCACTTATTTTATAGGAATCTAGTGGTAAATTTGGCTGGATTCAGAACATCTCAAGTTTGCTGCATAAACATCATTGCATCATTAATGCAATACCAAAAAAGATGCATTACCTTTTGACATTCCCAATATCATACTCCTCATTTTCGGGTTCTCATTCACTGGTTCTCATTCACTGAAGTCTCTCTGCTCCAATGAACGAACAACAAAGAAACAGGCCACTGAATCAGTATTACATGATCACAAAACTATTCTGATACTTTCAGGGAACCTATTGCCACTAAATGCTTGGTTAAGAACAAAGATTAGAAATAGGGCCGTCTGCTCCTCATATGAACTCTGCACCTCTTCAAGATATAGCTGATCTTCAACATCAGCTTCTTTCCTTCATTATCCATTTATCACTCGATTTCCTTAATATCCAGGAAGCCATTATATTTCTGTTTTGAATAAATTCAATGACTGAGGATCCACAACCTTCTGAGATAGAGAATTCCAAATATTCACTCATCTTTGAGTGAAGAATTTTCTCATCACAGTCCTAAATGTCTTACATCAGATCTAAACTTCTTTGACATATATACATAGGGGAATTAGACATCACCAGATTTTCTATTCTGAAATCAGCAGTCAATGACTAAATTTTCTTTCTTTCTTTCTTTTTTTCTTCTTTGGCTTGGCTTCGCGGACGAAGATTTATGGAGGGGGTAAAAAGTCCTAAATAATGTCTGAGGAAATGCCTTAATCAACAATATCATTAGACTGTGGAACTTGCTCCCATTAATTGTTGTTGAGATGACTTAACACAGACAGATTCAAGGGAAAGCAGTTTAATGTGTTAAAATGTTTGATGATGTTGGATGGAAAAGGATTTCCATACTATCTTTCATAGTATCTAGATTAATGACTGAGATTCAAACAAGTGATTCACAGTAAAACTGCTGCCTGGCAGTCTAGTTTACACCAGATTACATTTCTTCTGAGAATGAGAAGTGGGGTTGACACTGAGGAAGAAAGTGGTCAGCTGTAAGAAGACATCAATGGACTTGCCAGGTTGGCAGGAATTTGCCAAGTGGCACTCAGAAATGTAAAGGGTGGGATACAATTGTATGTGCAGGAATGAAGGTATCTTAGAAGTACATATCCACAAATCACTAAATGTTACAGGTGAGGTATTTAAGGAGGTTCAGGGATGATTCCCAGTGCATAAGATAGAGGAATGGGGAAATAATACTCGAACAATATAACAACTTTAGAACTTATCTTGCCATAGGTACACTCTCACAAACCAGGTTACAAGAAATTGCCCTTGAGAGGGCTCAGGGCAAATTTGAGAATGCTTCAGGAGCTGTAAAAATATTCCTTTTTTGGTTAGAATGAAGAGAAATGTAATCAAATAACAAATGACTATTCATGGTGAAGAGAAAAGGTGTTATTAGGACATATTTAAGGGGATTAACAGAAGGATTGGAGGGAAGGTGAATAAGATATGTCAGCTTTTAAGAGTGAGTAGAGGCGGCAGAAAGCTTCATCACATTTCATAAATTTTTGAACAGCACACACTTTTTTTTTTAACCCATAAAGCTATGAAGAGAACTGTCGTAGAATTAGTCTAAATACTTCATTCTTTGGTTGACATAGAAGCAATGATTTGTATTCCTATATTTGATTTGGAAAGAGCTGGATGTACATATCCTTGTCGTCGTTCCCCCCCCACCCCCTCATCCCCCATTTACCTGAAATGTTTACCTTTCACATACAATTCCCTGTAGAAAAAATTCTGCTGAATCTGCTTCCAACATCCTTTTGAGCACAGAAAGTTGGTAGAGGTGATAGTGAGGAGACCATAGACCACAGAAATGATTTTGATTGGCTGGTAAATTATGCAATGACAGTTGCTATTTAATCTTGATTAGTGTGACCGGATACATTTTGGAAGGTGGAGATTCAAATAGGTGCAAGGGAGGGCCCTTGGGAACTTTGAGCAACAAGAACGGATCAAGAGATTCCTGAAGGTGGCAGCACAAATAGACAGTGTGGTGCAAATAAGCCAATGGGATCCTGACCTTTAACTGTGGCTATAGGGAGGTCTTGCTTCAACTTTATAAAATCTTGTTTAAACCACAGCTGTTGTATTGTTTGCAATTTTTCTTACTGAATTATTAGAAGAACCTAAAGGGATGATATAATATACAAATGTGATTCATCAGTAAGTGTTTAATTTATCTTTTACAAAAACTTTAATACAGTACAATCGAAGACCTTTCCGGCCCATTAAATCCGTGCCAACCTTGTACGTTTTGGCAGTTACCTGGAACAAAATATTTTAGTTATGAGGAATGATTAGTTAGGTTCAGATTGTTTTCCTTGGAGTACAGAGGGCGGAGGAGGAGACCTGATAGAGGTATACAAATTCAGAGAGTAAGAAACTATTCTCCAAGGCAGGAGTCATTAGAAGATTAGACAGTATGTTTAGGAGGTTTAAAACAGATGGTACCCGCTCGTTTTAATATTGATTTCGCAGTGAACTGTTGTTAATTCGATCCTGTGGCACTAGATGGAAATTAATTCAATGGGAAATTACAATATATTTAGACAAAGAAATCTTTTAAATGACATGGAGATAACTACTCTTTTGCTAAAGTGTTTGTTCAGACTGTAAATTGGATGATTATTGTGGAATCCCATTTTACATTCCAGCATTTCCTTTCCTTAACTTTAAAATCGCCGCTAGACGGAACCGAGTTCAGAGTCGTGTTTCGGGGAGTCAGTTCACAGTGACAAATCTCAACTGATGTTTCTTGGACAAGTTGTGTAGCCATTCCATATGACACTAGTTCTATGGAAATGACAACAGAAACTAACATTCTTTCCTTGTGGCGCAAAAACGTGTTCCGATAATTCCGAATTGTTAATAATTTGAATGAGTAGGGAGATCTTCCACAAATGACAAGGAGAATAAATAATTAGAGGTCAAAGAAGTGAAAAGAGGAGAGTGAAAAGAATCTTAGTTGATTTTAAAGAGAAAATAAACGTAGAGATAGGAGTGTCAGATAAAACGGGCAACTCCTTCAAAACACCAGGAAAGTCAGGATGGGCTGAATAGTCTCCAGCATTGATTGGAGGACTCGTGGAATAATTACATTTTTCTTTAATCGTATTTGTGCGATAACATCCATCTTTCTGCAAGTTCAATAGATTTTGCAATACAAGTAGCAGAGACCTCCAATTGACTGGAATCATAATTCACTAAATAAACGACAAACCAGGCTGCATATAAATCCCGATTTCAACAGATCAAGATTAAAGAAGACGTGAATATAAGCCTGGCACATCGACGAGAAAATGAGACTGACTTACTACTAGCAAGGGCAGACCCTGCTCGAGGCACAGGGCAGACCCTGCTCGAGGCACAGGGCAGACCCTGCTCGAGGCACAGGGCAGACCCTGCTCGAGGCACAGGGCAGACCCTGCTCGAGGCACAGGGCAGACCCTGCTCGAGGCACAGGGCAGACCCTGCTCGAGGCACAGGGCAGACCCTGCTCGAGGCACAGGGCAGACCCTGCTCGAGGCACAGGGCAGACCCTGCTCGAGGCACAGGGCAGACCCTGCTCGAGGCACAGGGCAGACCCTGCTCGAGGCACAGGGCAGACCCTGCTCGAGGCACAGGGCAGACCCTGCTCGAGGCACAGGGCAGACCCTGCTCGAGGCACAGGGCAGACCCTGCTCGAGGCACAGGGCAGACCCTGCTCGAGGCACAGGGCAGACCCTGCTCGAGGCACAGGGCAGACCCTGCTCGAGGCACAGGGCAGACCCTGCTCGAGGCACAGGGCAGACCCTGCTCGAGGCACAGGGCAGACCCTGCTCGAGGCACAGGGCAGACCCTGCTCGAGGCACAGGGCAGACCCTGCTCGAGGCACAGGGCAGACCCTGCTCGAGGCACAGGGCAGACCCTGCTCGAGGCACAGGGCAGACCCTGCTCGAGGCACAGGGCAGACCCTGCTCGAGGCACAGGGCAGACCCTGCTCGAGGCACAGGGCAGACCCTGCTCGAGGCACAGGGCAGACCCTGCTCGAGGCACAGGGCAGACCCTGCTCGAGGCACAGGGCAGACCCTGCTCGAGGCACAGGGCAGACCCTGCTCGAGGCACAGGGCAGACCCTGCTCGAGGCACAGGGCAGACCCTGCTCGAGGCACAGGGCAGACCCTGCTCGAGGCACAGGGCAGACCCTGCTCGAGGCACAGGGCAGACCCTGCTCGAGGCACAGGGCAGACCCTGCTCGAGGCACAGGGCAGACCCTGCTCGAGGCACAGGGCAGACCCTGCTCGAGGCACAGGGCAGACCCTGCTCGAGGCACAGGGCAGACCCTGCTCGAGGCACAGGGCAGACCCTGCTCGAGGCACAGGGCAGACCCTGCTCGAGGCACAGGGCAGACCCTGCTCGAGGCACAGGGCAGACCCTGCTCGAGGCACAGGGCAGACCCTGCTCGAGGCACAGGGCAGACCCTGCTCGAGGCACAGGGCAGACCCTGCTCGAGGCACAGGGCAGACCCTGCTCGAGGCACAGGGCAGACCCTGCTCGAGGCACAGGGCAGACCCTGCTCGAGGCACAGGGCAGACCCTGCTCGAGGCACAGGGCAGACCCTGCTCGAGGCACAGGGCAGACCCTGCTCGAGGCACAGGGCAGACCCTGCTCGAGGCACAGGGCAGACCCTGCTCGAGGCACAGGGCAGACCCTGCTCGAGGCACAGGGCAGACCCTGCTCGAGGCACAGGGCAGACCCTGCTCGAGGCACAGGGCAGACCCTGCTCGAGGCACAGGGCAGACCCTGCTCGAGGCACAGGGCAGACCCTGCTCGAGGCACAGGGCAGACCCTGCTCGAGGCACAGGGCAGACCCTGCTCGAGGCACAGGGCAGACCCTGCTCGAGGCACAGGGCAGACCCTGCTCGAGGCACAGGGCAGACCCTGCTCGAGGCACAGGGCAGACCCTGCTCGAGGCACAGGGCAGACCCTGCTCGAGGCACAGGGCAGACCCTGCTCGAGGCACAGGGCAGACCCTGCTCGAGGCACAGGGCAGACCCTGCTCGAGGCACAGGGCAGACCCTGCTCGAGGCACAGGGCAGACCCTGCTCGAGGCACAGGGCAGACCCTGCTCGAGGCACAGGGCAGACCCTGCTCGAGGCACAGGGCAGACCCTGCTCGAGGCACAGGGCAGACCCTGCTCGAGGCACAGGGCAGACCCTGCTCGAGGCACAGGGCAGACCCTGCTCGAGGCACAGGGCAGACCCTGCTCGAGGCACAGGGCAGACCCTGCTCGAGGCACAGGGCAGACCCTGCTCGAGGCACAGGGCAGACCCTGCTCGAGGCACAGGGCAGACCCTGCTCGAGGCACAGGGCAGACCCTGCTCGAGGCACAGGGCAGACCCTGCTCGAGGCACAGGGCAGACCCTGCTCGAGGCACAGGGCAGACCCTGCTCGAGGCACAGGGCAGACCCTGCTCGAGGCACAGGGCAGACCCTGCTCGAGGCACAGGGCAGACCCTGCTCGAGGCACAGGGCAGACCCTGCTCGAGGCACAGGGCAGACCCTGCTCGAGGCACAGGGCAGACCCTGCTCGAGGCACAGGGCAGACCCTGCTCGAGGCACAGGGCAGACCCTGCTCGAGGCACAGGGCAGACCCTGCTCGAGGCACAGGGCAGACCCTGCTCGAGGCACAGGGCAGACCCTGCTCGAGGCACAGGGCAGACCCTGCTCGAGGCACAGGGCAGACCCTGCTCGAGGCACAGGGCAGACCCTGCTCGAGGCACAGGGCAGACCCTGCTCGAGGCACAGGGCAGACCCTGCTCGAGGCACAGGGCAGACCCTGCTCGAGGCACAGGGCAGACCCTGCTCGAGGCACAGGGCAGACCCTGCTCGAGGCACAGGGCAGACCCTGCTCGAGGCACAGGGCAGACCCTGCTCGAGGCACAGGGCAGACCCTGCTCGAGGCACAGGGCAGACCCTGCTCGAGGCACAGGGCAGACCCTGCTCGAGGCACAGGGCAGACCCTGCTCGAGGCACAGGGCAGACCCTGCTCGAGGCACAGGGCAGACCCTGCTCGAGGCACAGGGCAGACCCTGCTCGAGGCACAGGGCAGACCCTGCTCGAGGCACAGGGCAGACCCTGCTCGAGGCACAGGGCAGACCCTGCTCGAGGCACAGGGCAGACCCTGCTCGAGGCACAGGGCAGACCCTGCTCGAGGCACAGGGCAGACCCTGCTCGAGGCACAGGGCAGACCCTGCTCGAGGCACAGGGCAGACCCTGCTCGAGGCACAGGGCAGACCCTGCTCGAGGCACAGGGCAGACCCTGCTCGAGGCACAGGGCAGACCCTGCTCGAGGCACAGGGCAGACCCTGCTCGAGGCACAGGGCAGACCCTGCTCGAGGCACAGGGCAGACCCTGCTCGAGGCACAGGGCAGACCCTGCTCGAGGCACAGGGCAGACCCTGCTCGAGGCACAGGGCAGACCCTGCTCGAGGCACAGGGCAGACCCTGCTCGAGGCACAGGGCAGACCCTGCTCGAGGCACAGGGCAGACCCTGCTCGAGGCACAGGGCAGACCCTGCTCGAGGCACAGGGCAGACCCTGCTCGAGGCACAGGGCAGACCCTGCTCGAGGCACAGGGCAGACCCTGCTCGAGGCACAGGGCAGACCCTGCTCGAGGCACAGGGCAGACCCTGCTCGAGGCACAGGGCAGACCCTGCTCGAGGCACAGGGCAGACCCTGCTCGAGGCACAGGGCAGACCCTGCTCGAGGCACAGGGCAGACCCTGCTCGAGGCACAGGGCAGACCCTGCTCGAGGCACAGGGCAGACCCTGCTCGAGGCACAGGGCAGACCCTGCTCGAGGCACAGGGCAGACCCTGCTCGAGGCACAGGGCAGACCCTGCTCGAGGCACAGGGCAGACCCTGCTCGAGGCACAGGGCAGACCCTGCTCGAGGCACAGGGCAGACCCTGCTCGAGGCACAGGGCAGACCCTGCTCGAGGCACAGGGCAGACCCTGCTCGAGGCACAGGGCAGACCCTGCTCGAGGCACAGGGCAGACCCTGCTCGAGGCACAGGGCAGACCCTGCTCGAGGCACAGGGCAGACCCTGCTCGAGGCACAGGGCAGACCCTGCTCGAGGCACAGGGCAGACCCTGCTCGAGGCACAGGGCAGACCCTGCTCGAGGCACAGGGCAGACCCTGCTCGAGGCACAGGGCAGACCCTGCTCGAGGCACAGGGCAGACCCTGCTCGAGGCACAGGGCAGACCCTGCTCGAGGCACAGGGCAGACCCTGCTCGAGGCACAGGGCAGACCCTGCTCGAGGCACAGGGCAGACCCTGCTCGAGGCACAGGGCAGACCCTGCTCGAGGCACAGGGCAGACCCTGCTCGAGGCACAGGGCAGACCCTGCTCGAGGCACAGGGCAGACCCTGCTCGAGGCACAGGGCAGACCCTCCTCGAGGCACAGGGCAGACCCTCCTCGAGGCACAGGGCAGATTTAGGCAGCAGTTTGACTGTGAAATACAAGAAATGCAGATGCAAGTATCTGAACAAACAAAGAGAGGCTGGAGTGACTCACGGGTCAACGGAGAGAAATGGGACATTCAACGTTTCGGGCGGAACCCTTTTTGAAGAATCGCGAGTTCTTCCAACTTTTCCTCATTTGCTCAGAACCCATTCAGAAACAGTTAACATTTCCAGTTAATTCAGAGAGGTCATCGACTCGGTGCCTATCCCGTATCTCAATAAATCTGCAGATGCTGGGGTTTAGAGCAGGAGAAACTCAGCAGGTCGGCATCCAGTAGAAAGCAAAAGACAAAATAGAAAGTGCTGGCCCGAAACGTTTTAGTTTCCATTGACGCTGACTTTGTCTCGTATTTCTGTGTCCTGCTTTTCCAGTATTTTTATTTCAGATTTCCAGCATCTGCAGGTTTTTTTTTGTTTTCTGAACACAGCAGCAACCTCAATTATAATTGAAAACTGGTGCACGTTGCATTGGTCTCCGAAATCCCTCAATGGAACTTCACTATTGACAGTACAGGACGCCCCAGGTAATAAACTGGCTCAACGATTGCGGTACATACCCTGCAACTACAGTAGTTAAATACAACACGTCGCAAAACAAACCAAAAATGGGCGAGTACACTATCAGCCTGTAAAATACTCAGGTAAATGCGAGTTGCAGTGATTAAAAATTTTCTTACAGAACAGTCTAGCAGGTAATCGCAGCACTTTGCAAGACCATGCAATTGCCCCAAAAAACATTTCTTTATCCCTTGATTTGGCGACGGACCTTTCATGAATGCAACTCATATTTGCTGGTACATTGCAATCAAGTCCTACACCTTAATTTATTCTGCAACCCTTGGATTAATTCTTGGACCAAGCATCCTTGCCTTGCTCCGCCCCGTCCAACGCCGGACTTCCTATCGCGAGGGCCGCCTCGGCCAATGGCGCATGGATTGGCCCCCGATGCCCCCCGTCAATCAGGCGAGCTGATCCAATCGGAGCAGGGGTGGGAGGGAAAGAACGAAGCCAGCGCTGGAGGGAGCCTGAGAACGGAGCCGAGGCCGTAGGCCGAGCCGGCGAAGGTAGCGGCTCCAGGTGCCGACTTCCCCAGTGCGGAGACCTGGGCAGGATCGAAAGCTCGGCTTCCCGGCCTGAGGCTTGGGCTTGAAACACCTGCCCAGCCCCCCCTTCCTCCCCGGCCCGGCTTCTCGGCAAGTCCGCGGGGCCTACGGCCTGGCGCAGGATGGAAGAGGCAGGGGCAGGTGAAGGAGGAGGAGGAAGCGGCGGCGGAGACTCGGTCGCCACTGAGCTCCGGCGGCGGAAAAACGACAGCTCGGCCGAGGAGAATGAGCCGATTGCGGCGGCTCGAAGGCGAAGCAAGAGGCCGAGGCCTGCAGCGGATGAACGGACCGGTGACGGGGAAGCGACGGGCTCGAGTTCAGGGGAACAAGCCTCAGCCTCCGAAGATGGAGGCCCGGCCAATGGTGACCATCGCCAGGCAGTGGAGGGAGAAGCGCACGGCGGCGCCGCCACCCAGCTGGTCCCCGAGATGCTGCAGGAAAGAGCCGAGGTGACCGGGCCTAGGACTCGTTCCGCCAGCAATAGGATGTGCAGAGCCATTGCGGGCAACGGGCGCCCGACCCTGGACGGCAGTGGCCGAGGCCGAACGGCGGCCGGCAGCAGGTGCAAGGCCGCGGATCAGTCGCCGGCGACCGGCTCGCCCGAGAGCGAGAGCGATGGAGAAGAAGAATGGGAGGATCCCAACTACGAGGTGCAACAGGGCCGCAGGATCCTCGGCGAGTTCCTGCTGGACAAGCACAAGACCCTGACGGCGCCCTTCGTGCAGCCAGGGGAGGCGGACGACAGCGGCCAGCAGCAGCAGCCCGTCTGCTTCCGCAAGATGGAAGAGAAGTTCGAGCACAACCAGTACGGCGGCATCACGGAGTTCGTGGCCGACTTTCGGCTGATGCTGGAGAATTGCTACAGGTTGCACGGCGTCGATCACTGGCTCTCCAGACAGGCTCACAAGGTGGAGATGATGCTCGAGCAGAAGTTGACGTTGTTGTCAAGGTGAGCTCTCCAGAGGGAACACGTGAAATGGGGTCCAATTATGAATCAAACCATTCCGTTGCTTTCTTTTAAATCAATGACCTTTTTACCGCCCCCCCCCCAACCTGCCTCCAATTCCACTTTCTCCGCCTCCTTCCAGGCATTAAAATGATTTTATTCTTGGTGACGCAAACGGAGCGTCGGTCATTCTTCCCAAGGCGCCGTACCTATTTGTGCCAATTGGCTTTTGCCTCTGCCCGCCTCACATGAGGCCCTTCCATGACCGCAACGTGCCCCCTCCACATTTTAACTTGCGTCCGAGCACTTTTAAACGAAAATAATACAAGTTGGAGCATTCAAAAGTGCCATAGTTCAGCGCAGAGCAATGGTGTGTTCCCCCCCCCCCCAAATGATGTCAGGATGTTTTCCATTTCTAAACCTTGGCTCACTCGTGCTAGACACAGGGCAGACCCTGCTCGAGACACAGGGCAGACCCTGCTCGAGACACAGGGCAGACCCTCCTCGAGGCACAGGGCAGACCCTCCTCGAGGCACAGGGCAGACCCTCCTCGAGGCACAGGGCAGACCCTCCTCGAGACACAGGGCAGACCCTCCTCGAGACACAGGGCAGACCCTCCTCGAGACACAGGGCAGACCCTCCTCGAGACACAGGGCAGACCCTCCTCGAGGCACAGGGCAGACCCTCCTCGAGGCACAGGGCAGACCCTGCTCGAGACACAGGGCAGACTCTGCTCGAGACACAGGGCAGACCCTCCTCGAGACACAGGGCAGACCCTCCTCGAGACACAGGGAATACCCTCCTCGAGGCACAGGGCAGACCCTCCTCAAGACACAGGGCAGACCCTCCTCGAGACACAGGGCAGACCCTCCTCGAGACACAGGGCAGACCCTCCTCGAGACACAGGGCAGACCCTCCTCGAGACACAGGGCAGACCCTCCTCGAGACACAGGGCAGACCCTCCTCGAGACACAGGGCAGACCCTCCTCGAGACACAGGGCAGACCCTCCTCGAGACACAGGGCAGACCCTCCTCGAGACACAGGGCAGACCCTCCTCGAGACACAGGGCAGACCCTCCTCGAGGCACAGGGCAGACCCTCCTCGAGGCACAGGGCAGACCCTCCTCGAGGCACAGGGCAGACCCTCCTCGAGGCACAGGGCAGACCCTCCTCGAGGCACAGGGCAGACCCTCCTCGAGGCACAGGGCAGACCCTCCTCGAGGCACAGGGCAGACCCTCCTCGAGGCACAGGGCAGACCCTCCTCGAGGCACAGGGCAGACCCTCCTCGAGGCACAGGGCAGACCCTGCTCGAGGCACAGGGCAGACCCTGCTCGAGACACAGGGCAGACCCTGCTCGAGACACAGGGCAGACCCTGCTCGAGACACAGGGCAGACCCTGCTCGAGACACAGGGCAGACCCTGCTCGAGACACAGGGCAGACCCTGCTCGAGGCACAGGGCAGACCCTGCTCGAGGCACAGGGCAGACCCTCCTCGAGGCACAGGGCAGACCCTCCTCGAGACACAGGGCAGACCCTCCTCGAGACACAGGGCAGACCCTCCTCGAGAACAAGGCCTCCTTCGGGGCCTTTTTCATTTTTCTCCCCTTGAGTGAACTTCAAGAGGTTTGACTGTTTTCAACTTAGCTTCTAGTGAAAATACTAATTTTATTTTGGGCTTTCCTTGCACATTCAGTGTAACTTGTTTTAATGCCATCATTAGGTAGTTTGTCATTTTGATTTCATTAGTATATAAAGGTTCCGTTGTAATACTACATTTAGAATATAATAAACATGAAATTCTTTAACGTTTTGCCTACCTTAAGGCAGACCCAGAGTCACCACTTTGTCCAGTGCTCCTCACAGAACACCTGGTGTTCCTAGCCTTCTCCCCTCCAAGTACTGGCCTGCTTAACTTCTGAGATCAGACAATCCGAAGCATATTCAGGCTGTCCTATTAAGTTCATTCAATTAATTTAACTTTTTTTTTCCTGACTGTTACTGCATTCATTGGTCAAATAGCCATAATCTAAAGTGGATTATGGTCTTCGATCAGAAGCTTTTTTTTTTAAGAGCAATTGGTTGAATTCCTTCCTAAATATGCAAGTGTTAAGAGGCACTGCAAAATAGTCCACTGCCCAGTCTGTACTTGCCTGCTAAAAAAACTTGTCCCCACATCTCCCTGCAGTATAAAAGTGCTGGAACGATGAGCAGATCATGTGTTATCTCCGGGAAGTGAATTTTTCGGGCCTGAGTCCTTTGTCAATGTATGAGCAAAAAGCAGGAGGTGCCTGAATCAAAAGGTGGGGGGAGAGGAAGGGGCAGGAGCACAGGCTAATAGGTAAGAGGTCATAGGTGGGAAGGTAGAAAACAAAAAGGCTGAGAAGTGATGGGGGAGGGGAATGGAGAGGGAGGAAAGCATTTGGTAGGCAAATGGGGTGATAGACAGGAGTTACAGGGACATGATCACACCTTGGAGGCAGGAGGAGGGTAGATAAATGAGAGTCAGGAGAGGGAAAGGGAACAGGCAAGTTCCTCTCAATAACATGTATTCTATTTTGGATACTTTTCGGAGGAAGACCTTCTATCGACAGGCCACAGCAATCAGGTCTCTCGCACGGAGTCTGGTCCTGTGGTCAAGAAGGGAAGGGAGAAGAAGATGTGAGCTGTTGTGATGAGGGATTCCATAGTTAGGGGGACAGAGAAGAGGTTTTGTGGAAGAGATCAAGTATTCGGATGGTACGTTGCCTCCCTGGTGCCAGGGTCTGAGATATCTCATATTGAGCTCACAGCATTTTCAGGAGGGACGGGTGAGCAGTCAGATATCGTGGTCTATTTAGGGAGCAATGACATGGATAGGAAGGGTGAGAAGGTCCTTCAAGGAGAGTTTGGGGAATTAGATGGAAGATTGAAGGACAGGACTTCCAGGGGTGTGATCTCAGGATTGCTATCCATGCCACGCACTAATAAGGTTAGAAATAGGAGGATAATGCAGCTTAACACATGGGCTTCAGGTTTCTGGATCATTGGGCTCTCTTTAAGGGAAGCTGGGACCTGTTCCGATGGGATGGTTTGCATCTGAACTGGAGAGGGACTATTATCCTTGTGGGAAAGTTTGCTAGTGCTGCTCCAGTAGGTTTAAACTAGGCTTGCAGGGGGATGGAATCAGAATGCCTGAGCAGATATAGGAGGGAAAAGATGGTGTGAAAATTATATGCACCATTAGAAGTCAACAGGTTGTACGTGGTGGAAATGTTCTCAGTTCTCAGGTGCATCTATTTCAATGCATGGACTATTGCAGGAAAGACAGACGAGTTTAGAACATGGGTTGGTATGTGGAATTATGACATTGTGGCCGTCGGTGAAACTTGGTTACAGAAGGGGCAGGACTGGCTGTTCTGAGCTTCCATTGCTTTAGATGTGATAGAAGTGGGGGGGTGGGGGGGGATTGCTTGTCAGGGAAAATATCACAGCTATGCCCAGGCAGAACAGACCAGTGGGCTTGTCTACTGACGATATATGCCTGGAGCTGTGGAACGAGAAAAGGTATGACCACACTCATGGGGTTGTATTATATTCTGCCCAATGGTCAACGAGAATTGGAGGAGCAAATCTGAAGAGAGATAGCAGAGAGCTGCAGGAAACAAGATTGGGGTAGTAACTTTTCACATATTGACTGGGACTCCCATATGGTAAAAGGGCTGGGTGTCTTGGAGTTTAACAGATGTATTCAGAAAAGTTTACTAAATAAATATATAGAGGTACTAACTAGAGACGGTGCAATACTGGATCTCCTATTGGGGAATGAGACAGGTCAGGTAACAGAAGTATATGTAGGAGAACATTTTTGGTCCAGTGGTCATAATGCCATTAGTTTCAAGATAATTATGGCAAGTGATAGATCTGGGCCTGGGGTTGAGATTCTAAACTGGAAAAAGACCAATTTTGAGAAAATTAGAAAGTATCTAGAATGCATGGAATGGTACAAGTTGTTTAGATGGCAAGGATGTGTGAGGTAAGTAGAGCATCTTCAAAGATGAAATTTTGAGAGTACAGAGTTTGTATGTTCCTGTCAGGATTAAAGGCAAGGTTAGCAGGCATAGGATATCTTGGTTTTTGAGGGATATTGGGGGATTGGTTCAGAAGAAGAGGGGTGAATAGCAGGTATAGGCAACGTAGTGCAAATGAGATACTTTAGTGTAAAAAAAAAATGCAAGAAAAACTTCAAGAAAGACATTAGGAAGGCTAAAAGAAGACATGAGATTGCTTTGGCAGACAATGAGAATGAAAATACAAGGGTTTCTACAGGTATATTAAGAGCAAAAGAATGGTAAGGGACAAAAATGGTCCCCTTGAAGAAGAGAGTGGTCAGCTTTGAAGCCAAAAGAGATAGGGGAGATCTTGTGTTTATTTTTAAATCAGTATTCACTCAGGAAACAAACAGAATTATGGGAAGTAAGAAAAATAACAATGAGGTCATGGAACCTATACAGATTAAAGAGGACAAAGTGCTTGCTGTCTTAAAGCAAATAAGGGTGGATAAATCTCCAGAGCCTGACAAGATGATCCCTTGGACCTTGAGGGAGACTAGTGTAGAAATTACAGGGGCTCTGGCAGGAATATTTTAAAAAGTCCTTAGTCATGGATGTGGTGCTGGACGATTGGAAGGTAGTTTATGTTGTGTTTATAAAATAAATAAATAAAACAAATTAAAACAAAAGCTCCAAAAGTGACCCTGGAAATTATAGACTCATGTCAGTCGAAGGTAAATTATTGGAGGGTGTTCTAAGAGATCGGATATACAATTATTTGGATAGTCAGAAGCTGATTAGGGATAGTCAACATAGTTTTGTGCAAGATAGATGTTTAATCAATCTTAGAATTTTTGAGGAGGTTACCAGGAAAGTTGGCAAAGGGAAGCTGTCAATGTTGTCTACGTGGGCTTTAGTGAGGTCTTTGACAAGGTCCCGCATAGGAGGTTAGTCAGGAAGATTCAGTCGTTAGATATTCATGGTGAGGTAGTGAACTGGATTTGACAATGGCTAGACAGGAGAAGCCAGAGAGTAGTGATGGATGATTGCTTCTCAGACTGGAGACCTGTGACTCATGGTGTGCCTCAAGTATTGGTGCTGGGACCATTGTTGATTGTCACCTGTTCAATGATCTGGACAATAATGTGGTAAATTGGATCAGCAAGTTTGTAGATGACACGAAGATTGGAGGCATTGTGGACAGCGAAGAAGGTTTTCAGAGCTTGCAGAGGGATCTGGATGAGCTGGTAAAATGGGCTGAAAAATGGCTGATGGAATTTAATGCAGACAAGTGTGAGGTGTGGCATTTTGGAAGGACAAACCAAGAAAGGACCTACTCGGTAAATAGTAGGGCACTGAGCAGAGAGGTAGAATGGGTATCTGGGAATACAGATACATAATTCCATGAAGATGGCGTCACAGATGGATAGGGTTGTAAAGAGACCTTTTGGAATATTGACCTTCGTAAATCAAGGTATTGAGTATAGGAGTTGGAATGTTATGGTAAATTTGTTGAAGATATTGGTAAGGCCAAATTTGGATATTGTGTGCAGTTTGGTCACCTAATATAGAAATAGTGCAGAGATTTGCTGGGATGTGGCTTGGACTGAGTTACAGGGAAAGGTTAAACAAGATAGGACTTTATTCCCTGGAGCATAGAAGAATGTGGGAGATTTGATAGAGGTATTTAAAATTATGATTGGGATAGGTAGAATAAATGTCAGTAGGCTTTTTCCACGGAGGGTAGGTAAAATCCAAACCAGAGGACATGGGTTAAGAGTGAAAGGGGAAAAGTTTAGGGGGAGGTTCTTAACACAGAGGGTGGTTATATTGTGGAATGAGCTGCCAGCTGAAATGGTGGATGTGGGGATCATTTTTAACGTTTAAGAAGAATTGGGACAGGTACATGGCAGCAGAGGTATGGAGGGCTATGGACTGGGTGCAGATCAGTGGGTCTAGATGGTTTGGCACATGTCTTGGGTAAACTTATCCCTCTCATTTTGTTCGTTTTAGATTGGTCACCCTGTTTGAGCTACCGAAAGAAAATAGACACACACACACCGAGAGCAGTTCAGTTTATACAAGGCTTTATTACTAAATCTAAAGCTGAATTCACACTACAATATGCAAGCCCTTCCCAATTATACTTATCAACGCCTGGACTGGTCCCAACTGCCGAAGCAAGGCAACGACTGCACACTTGTAGTAGGTTGTCAGGGCGCCGGTAGCAGCTTCTCTACCTCCAGTTAGCTGGACTCTTGAAGTTCTTCTTCTTGCTGAGAGATGTTGCCACCTCTTGGAGAGTCTCAAACTTCAGCAGTGGGACCATGGCTTATATTACCCAAAAGTTGTTTACTTCAGATCTTATCTCTTTAAAGAAATGATTTAATTATCTTCAAGGTCTCCTGACTGTCTGCGACCAACAAAAGACAACTGCATCTCTGGGCCTCATAGTGGAATTTAGATTATGTCTTCTGATGCAACTCCATCCCTTCTTGCATAAGCTGGTCTAAATCCTCCATTACAGCACAGACTAGAAGAGCTGAGCTGTTGATGCCTTCTGGTTGGAGAGTGCCCAGATAGAATATTAGGTGTTGTTCCTCCAATTTGGGGGTTGCCTCAGTTTGCCAGTGTATGAGGCCATGGATCGATATATTGGCATGGGAAACAGCATCTGCAGACTTTCCTGTATAGCTACATTGAATGCCACAAACAGCTTTACGTGCACATTGTCGAACCTAATCCATTACAGTCAGTGTACTCAGAGTGGTCTCCTTCACATTAGTGAAATCAAATATCTGGGCTTGGTCAGTTAATTGGGTGTAATCAAGCAGCTTGGGTTTCAGTGGCTGGAATGACTTTCTACTGTGCTGTAACATTAAAACTATAACTTAACATCAAATGTAAAGTGGGTAACCACTTCACTGAACACCTTTGTGGGTCTGAACTTGAGCTCCCTGTAACCAACCTTTTGAACTCCTCGGCTATCCTGCCATGTCATGTCTGTCCTTGGCCTCTTCCATTGTCAGGATAGGTCAAACATAAACCTGAGGAACAAATTATAGTGCATAAGTCTACTGTGGATAAAATAATTTCTGCAATATTGCTCTATCTTGAGAAAGCTGAGGCAGAAGGCAAAATAATAGTTTTGTTGGCCGAATGCAGACTTGAAATTTGGTTTAATTACAAGGATAGGTCTGCCTTATTTACAACAAATTCCCAGGTTTCTGATGAGACGGTATATTAAAATCATCCAATTTTAACCTTTTGAAGTAAGGTGTTTTCTCGAAGATCTGTGAAACATTAATTTTATTTTGAACTATTTTATTGAAGAGTGCCCTAGGCAGAGAAATAGGTGTGTATTAATTCAAGTCCTCTTTTTAGCAGCTAGTTATCATTTGTTTAGCTGTCTATTGGTCATGAAAAATGCTTGCATTAGATTGATGATTGGATTGTGAATGACAATATGATCCGCAACAGCAGATTCATCCCATAGGTTTAAAATATTTTTGTTTAAAAAGTTATCATTCCTCTTATGCTAAAGTCAGGGGAGTTTCAATTTTAAATAACCAGAATATTTTTGTACATTATAATACTATAAACAGATAAATATGGTTGTCATATTATTCTTACAGGTTAACTCTATAATAAAATGGTAGCTTTTGCTAATGTATACGCTCTTAACACTAATGATACTGAATTTAAAAAAAATTTTCACAGGCCTATCAGATTTAAGTCACTACTCACTAGTGTTTAGGAAGATTTTAATTGTTGGCTAAATACTGTTCTGGATCGTTCATCCTCTCAACCTGCCACTGAGTAAATCTGCTGCTGTAATACATTCTTTTTCATTAAATTTTGATGTTTTTGCATCTTTTTCATCTTAATAGTAGAGAGAACTCATTTTTTCTAAGTGCTCATCATTCTTACTCTCGGATTGATTTATTTTTTTTTAATAGATAATCAATTGATTTCATCAACCAAATCATGTGACTATCAAGGAAAAGTGATATCTGAACATGCTCCTATTATTTTTGTCTTTGAAATTTCCTGACTTTCCTTCTATAAAGAGGCACTGGCGTTTTAATTCTACTTTACTTTCAATGTTTTTTTATTCATTTTTTCCTTAATACAAATTATTCTTCAACATTTTTTAGCTTGATTGTCTGGGACACTATGAAAGCATATCTAAGTTATTTCTTATATAACTAATATAAAGAAGACTGATAAGGAAAGATTAGATTTAATTAATCAGATTAGATTTAATCAATCAGATTAAACAAATTGATTTACATTATGAACAAGTTTAAAAAAAACCCCACTGAATTATATAAAAAGAGTTGAACTTGAGACTAAATTTGATCTTCTTTCTACTTATCCCATTGAACAGGAACTTCTGAGAGTAAAAGTCAATTTTACATTCATGCTGAAAAATCTGATGAGCTTTTGGCCAACAAATTGAAAGGAATGGCTGCTAAGAGACAAATTGCTAATATTCAGATGGATGATGGTATGGACACTACAGATCATTCTAAAATTAATGATACCTTTTAGAGAATTTTACTCCAGACTGTATGCTTCTGAATCTAATAATGATGGACTTTTTAGACCACCTAAATTTTCCTACACTTTCTCAGAATAAACATACGAGTCTGGAGGCACCTATTTCCCAAAAGGAAATACTTATTGCAATTTCTTCTTTAGAGTCAGGTAAATCTCCATGACCTAATGGGTACCCTATTGAATTTTAAAAATCTTTCTTTAAATTTCCCATGCCCCAACTAAACTCTGTGCTTAATGACTCATTTAAACAAGGGAATCTTCCATCATCTTTTAATGAAGCTTGTATTTCTCTTATTCTAGAAAAAAGGGGAAGGATCCTTTTGAATATGTTTCTTTATAGGCCTATTTCTTAAGTTAATGTTGATATGAAGATTTTGGCTAAAGTATTGGCCCACAGATTGGAGAATATTTTACCATCAATAATTTCTGAAGATCAAACTGAATTTATTAAAAATTGTTATTCTTATTTTAATGTATGCCTTTTATTGAGTATTTTATATTTATCCCCCACTCCTATCTCTGAATCTTTCTTTAGATGCAGAGAAAGCTTTTGATTGGGTGGAGTGCTGTTATTTATTTGCGACCCTGGAAAAAAATTAATTTTGGACCATGTTTTATTAAATGGATTAAATTATTATATTTATGTCCTACTGCTTCAATTATTACTAAGCCTAGAATCAAAACCTTTTAATCTTCAATGGGGTATTCATCAAGGCTATCCTTCAAGTCCATTACTCTTTGATTTGGAACCAGAACCATTAGCAATGGCCCTTTGGAAATGTTGAGATTTTACAGGGATTTGCAGGAAGGACATGGAACATAAGGTTTCCTTGTATGCAAATGATCTTTTGCTTTTTATCTAATCCAAATGTTTTTTTGCCAAAATTATTGTCTTTGTTATCTCACTTTAGCCAATTTTCAGGATATAAGTTGAATCTGCACAAGCGTGAACTTTTACCTCTAAGTAGTCCTTTACCAAGGTATTTTAATTTTCCTTTTAAAATTGTGAAGGATCAATTTACTTGGTATTACAATTACTAGGAGTTGTAAACATTTTTTAAGGAAAATTTTTCTATTTTATTTAATCATGTTAAATTATTCCTATTGAGATGGTCACCTTTATCTATTTCCATGATTCGCTGCATCAATTCTATTAAAATGAACATTTTACCTAAATTTTTGTATCTTTTCCAATTGATACTAATTTTAATTCCTAAATCTTTTTGATTCACTTGATTTGCTCATATTTTGTATATGACAAGGAAAACACCCCCGCTTAAATAAAAATCATCTTCAAAAAACTAAAAAGGATCCAAGGTTTGGCATTTTCTAATTTTAGATTTTATTACTGGGGGGTTCATCTACATAAATCGATCCCTTTGCTGCGATTTGATGTTTGTGTTGACTGCTCCACTTGTGTGGTCCCCTGGATCTGCAAACTCTCAAGGCTGCTGCCAAGCACAGATGCTGCCATCTTAGTAGCACATGCCCTGGTTGCAGGATTTAAAAAAAAAACATCAGCACTTTTAACAGGCCATTTAAAGTTTGTACGGAGCTGCCAACATTAGGACAGGTCCAAGGAACCCTTCAAAGCAATGCTGTGTCTCCACTTCCTGCTCTCCCTGGTCCACACCAGCAGCAGTGCTGCCATTTTTTTCACTTTTTTTTTTCTTTAACTCTATAATCTTTAGTATCTTTAATGTAGACTGCATTCCTACCAAGGCTCGTATTATTTTCCTAAAGTTTGGGTCTCTGGAATGCTCCACATCTGTGCAATCAAAGCAATTTCCCAACTTTTTTTTTGTTGTTTCACCTGATTTGAGTATTAACTTGAATCAGAAGCTTTGCATCTTCAGGCATTATTAGAATATTCCAGTTGAGCTTTCTCAGATCTAACATTGCCAACCTCACAGAGCCTCGATCTGTCTTGATTTCATCCACTCACTTCATCTTTCTCCTTTATAACTTGTCACAACAATTCAAACAACTTTCCATGCCACCTAATTTCCTGTTCACTTTACTCTACCTTTCTCTTTTTTTGGAGAAACATTGCATTTTAATTTTGCTTCTGTTTTACATAAGACAAAATATTTTGAAGCTGAATCATATGATATGTTACTGACTTTCCATGCTCATTGCTTGTATACATGTTCTTCATAGTTTCCACAAATTCAGTCAGTTTAAACAGCTATGTTGAACACCAGGCATAGGGTAATAATTTGCAAGTAAACATTTGTATCACAAAGGCACTAGGCAACAATCTTGAGCAAGGAGGACCCCAACTACCTATCCTTGACATTTAATAGCATTAGCATATAGTAGTCCCTCACCATTGATGACTTGGGAATCACTATTGATCACAAAGTTAACTACTAACTGCAGAATGGTTAGAAAAGAGGTCACATGCTTGTATCCCGCTGTGGGTGAGTCACCTCCTGGAAGCCTTGCTTCACAAGTCAGGAGAGTGATGTATTATTCTTTACTTGACTAGATCATTGAAGTTGCAGTGACACTTGGGGAAACAGGACACCATTCAGCGTGCTTAATTCCAATCTCATCCATCAAGTTAATGTTAAATCTACCACAGGTGGATAGTCACTTCACTGGTACCATGTATAAAATACTGCGGTTAGTTGCATTAATTGCTCCAAATGTACAGGTGGAAATATTTTGCCATTCCTTCAATGTCACTTGGTCTAAGTTGTGTGTTATGAGTCCAGAGGACCCCAAAACCCAGAAACAATAGATATTCACCATGACAAAGGGTTACTTAAACAAAAGTTACTTAACTTTGAACATGAAAACAGAGTCAAATTTTAACTTATCTCTATTGACTTACTTAACCTACTTAACCCACTCCCCTCTAATTCTAAGCACAGGTGTGTGTAATGTGTGTGTAAATTTAACAAAGTTCTTTGGTTCACAGTCCAATCTTACTGGTTGCAGGCATTCTTGAATTGTGCACAGAAGTTAACCTTAATAAAGTTCACCAGGCTTTGGTGCTTAACAGGAGGGTTCTTGTTGGTTTTCAGAGAGAGAGTTTTCTCGTTCCAGGACAGCCACTCCATTGTCTTGCTGACGAAACTTGCCCCCTTCAAGGTTCTCCAGATGATAACCTCTTTTTTTCAGGTCACCACAGAGTTCCTTTCTGTTTCTCCTATTCCAAGGGAAACACCAAATAGCCAGTCCTCTCCTTTGACCAGGCCGACTTCCAAAGCTTGCCAGCTTGTCCCTCTGGAACCGAAGTCTATGTCTCTCCTCTCTCTCACTCCCTCCCACTCTGAGAGCAAAGCTGTTCTGCCTTTGCCTGGACGTAACTAGTCAATTAGGTATGATTAAAACAGTGGTTTTCAACCATTTTCTTTTGACGTACCACCTTAAGTAATCCCTTACTAATCTTAGAGCACCGATGGCATAGGGAATACTTAAAGTGATATGTGAGTGGAAAGAAAAAGTTTGAGAAACACTGTGCTGAAGTCTTGCTGAAGCTGGCCTTACATTTGTCTTGAAAGCTTTTTAAACATGCACAGGCAATGTATAAAAAGAAATTGGCAACTGTCATAAAATTCTAAGGAAGTTTTGTGATTTTAAAATTTCCTATCACATGGACAAATATTACAGTTTCACCACCCGGCTCACAAAATAGCTGGCGATTGCGAGGACACCACAGGGACCAATGGCCGTTGTCCCACATGACTTCCTTCATGGTGGGAAACTGGGCAACGGCAGAAACGCTGGCCAGTTGGAGGCCAGTGCTGTGATGATGCCTCTCCTGTCATCAGAGGCAGGGAGTGAATATAAACAGAGCTGGCAGAGCAATAAATCAGACTTTGACCTCGACTTGACTCTGTGTGTGGGGGTGTGTGTGTGTGATTCTTACTCCACACTTCGTGTAGTGTGCACACTACATTGGTGACCCCGGCCGGTCCAACCAGCAGTTTGACCCGAAGATGACGAACCAAGCAGCTCTGCATGCGGTCTTGCTAAAGCTGCCAACATTCTGGGCGTCGCAGCCACACGTGCTTTGAACAGGGTGAGGCTCAGTTCCACCTTCGACAGTTCGCTGCCGCTGACACCCGCTGCTATTATATCATGAGCTTGCTTGACCAGGACACAGCAACAAGGGTTGTTGAATTCCTACAGCAACTCTGGAGCAAGGCAAATGTGATGCCCTCAAAGAATTAGTAACCCGCACTTTCGTGCTATCAGAGTGTGAGCATGCCACTGTTTGCTGCACGTGTATGGTTTGAGGGATAGAGTCCCATCGAGCCTCTTGAGCAAGATGCTAGCACTCACTGAGGGGCACAAGCTTTGCCTGCTCTTTGAGCAGACTTTCCTGAAGCAGTTGCTTGAGGATATCCAACTCTTGCTTACCGAAGAGGACTTCAACAACCCAAGGAAAGTCGCAGCCCGGGTGGACGTGCTCTGGAGAGCCTTGGTGGAACAGATTGCCAAGCCCCAAACCCAGTCAGCAACAAGGCCACAGCAGACCGAGGCAGGTGGACCCCCCCCCCCCCCCCCCCCACAACCCAGCCATATCGCTATTATCAATGATGGGGTGCAGGGGCCTGTCGTTGCAGCCCACCCTTCATGCTTCCGGGAAACACTATGGCCAACTGCCATTAATGGCTGTAGCAGTTGGCCAATGCAACAGCTTCCTCACATGTAGGTCTCTAGTCTAGAAGGCAGTTCCTCGTGGACACTAGTGCTGAATTAAGTGTCCTTCCCCGTCCCTCACGGCCTACGAAACTCGTAACACCAAGCCAGACCCAGCACTGAGGGCAGTGAACAGCACCTCTAAGAACTCGCGGCACCCACACAGTCTCCGAACGATTTGCTGGCCACCAATTTAAGTGGACTTTACTGTTGTGGGAGTGGCGCAACCACTCCTGGGAGCCGATTTCCTGTGCACCCACTGCCTGCTGGTAGACTTAAATAGGGTGGTGTTTGGTGCATGCCAGAACTTTTCAAACTATGCCCCTGGGGGAAGCCAAACTACCAGCCCCCCACCTCAACTCCGACACGCTGTCCGACGACACCTGCACACTCATCCTGGCAGAGTTCCCTGCAATCGTGGGGCCTACAATTCTCCACCACGGGACCAAAGCATGGGGTAAGGCGGTGCATCTTCGCTGAGGGCCCCCGCACTCCATGTCAGGGTGCACAACCTTCCCCCACCCCCCCAGGAAAACTTGTCCTTGCCAAAGAGGAATTTAAGAAAATGGAGGAGATGGGGATAGTGCAGTGATCAGACAGCCCCTGGGCCTCCCCCCTGCACGTGGTCCCTAATGTAGCAGAAGGATGTAGGCTATGTGGTGATTACTGACGTCATATGAGGCCACCACATCGCACAGATACCCTGTGCCCCATATCTGACTTTACTGACAACTTACAAGGGACACAAGTGTTTTCCAAAGTCGATTTAATCAGGGGTTATCATCAAATCCCAGTGCACCCCAAGGACCCAAAAATGCCATAATCAGCTCTTTTAGCCTGTTCGAATTCATGAGGAGGCCCTTTGGGCTTAAGAACACTGCTCAGACTTTTCAGTGGCTGATGGATGTGGTGGGTTGGGACCTCTCATTTGTGTTCATCTACCTGGATGATATTCTTATGGTCAGCTGCAAACATTCAGAGCATATGGCCCTCGGATAACTATTTACCCGCTTGCAGGAGTTCGGGCCGACCATCAACCCCGCAAAGTGCCAATTTGTGCGGGACACAATTGACTTCCTGGGCCATTTGATTGAGTGGTATGGGGAGAAACCACTGCCCGAGAAAGTGGAGGCAGTTTAGCAGTTTATGAAACCTCGCACTGCAAAGGGGCTGCAGGAGTTTGCCAGTATGATTAACTTCTACCATTGATTCATACTGGCAGCAGCTTGGATTGTGCACCCACTTTTCGCGCTCTTGGCGGGGAAAAATAAAGACATTGCCTGAGATGGGGAAGCCTCAGAGGCTTTCCAGAAGATGAAGGATGCTTTGGCCAACGCCACTCTTACGGTTCACTTCAGGCTGGAGGTGTCGACTGCCTTCATGGTGGATGCCTCCAGCACAGTGGTCGGACGGGTCCTCAAACAGTTAATTGACGGGCAATGGTAACCCAAGGGCTTTTTTTTTTAGCAGGCACCTCCAGCCACCTGAACTTAAATTGGCACTGTACCTGGCGGTCAGGCACTTCTGATACTTTCTGGAAGGCAGACCATTCAAAATCTTCAGACCACAAACCACTGACTTTTGCCTTCTACAAAATGACTGACCCATGGTTGGCTATCAGCAGAGGCACCTTTCCTATGTGTCTGAATTTACCACTGACATCCAACATGGTGGCCAATGCACACTCCTGTCCCGCCATTGAATTCATCCGCGCCCTTTCCTAGGGCATAGACTATTCAGACCTAGCAAAGGTACAACATGATAATCCTGAGATCCTAACGTACAGGATGACTCTTTCCGGGCTGTGACTGGAGGATGTTGTCATCGCTCCTGGAAACCAGATGGTCATCTGATGTCTCCACTGGCAAACCCCGCCCCATCGTCCCAGCAGCATGGAGACGGCAGGTTTTTGACACAGTGCACAACTTGGTACATTTGGCTATCAGAACTACAATAAAGCTGGTGGCCAGCAGGTTCATCTGGCACGGGCTCCGCAAACCGGTCAGTCAGTAGGCCAGGCGTCCAAGGTGCAAACTCACACTAAAACACCTTACCAGACTTTTGAGCCAGCGTGGTGTAGGTTCAGTCACATCCGCGTCAACATTGTAGGGCCGCTACCAGTTTCCCGTGGGGCAAGATATCTCCTCACTATGGTTGACCACTTCACGAGGTGACCGGAGGCGATCCCAATGGCTAACATGTCTTTGGAGATGTGTGCCTGGGCACTAATTAACGCCTGGGTGTCCAGGTTTGGAGTCCCAAAACATCTAATCTCTGACAGGGGAGTACAGTTTACCTTGGGGCTCTGAGCAGCATTAACAAAACTGTTGGAAATCCATCTCCACCATACCACAGCATATCACCTGCAGGCCAACAGATTGGTGGAGCAGTTCCAAGACACTTAAAAGCAGTCAGATGGCCTGGCTCAAGGGGCCCAATTGGACAGATGAACTGCCTTGGGCCCTTCTGGAGATATGTACTGCACTGAAAGAGGACTTTAATGCCTCTGCAGCAGAAATAGTCTACGGCACACCCTTGACAATCCTGGGGGATTTCTTGGCCACTATCAAGGATCCCCATGGTTGCACTGAAACAGCTGAGGGAAAGACTGGGTAGCCTAGTCCCTCCACAGCCCCTGCCATAGGGCCAGCCCAAATCTTTCGTCCCCAAGGACTTGCACACCTGTGAGTATGTTTTTGTACGAGGGGCGCACACGAGCCATACGAGGGGCCATTCAGAGTCGTCAGGCATATGGGTTGACGTGTATTAGACATTGCCAGCAGGGAGGAAACCTTCACCCTCAACTGCCTGAAACCAACCCATGTAGACATTAGCTAGCCAGTCAAGATTCAGCCACTGTGATGAATAGGTAGGCTGTCCAAAGCACCAACGGACATTCCAATTGCCAGTTCTGGAGGGGGGGGGGGAGAGCGCGGGTCATGTAACAGCCTGTGAACAGTTGAAACAGGCTCACGAAATGGCCAGCGAATGTGGCGATCGCGAGGACCCTGCAGGGACCAATGGCCGTTGTCCCACATGACTTCCTTCATGGTGGGAAACTGGGCAACGGCAGAAACTCTGGCCAGTTGGAGGCCAGTGCTGTGATGATGTCACTCCTGTCATCAGAGGCAGGAGTGAATATAAACAGAGCTGTGTGTGTGTGTGTGTGTGTGTGTGTGTGTTCTTGCTCCACACTTCACGTAGTGCACATGCTACAACAGTACGAATTAGAATTTTTTCCCCCTTGTGTTGAACCTGATAATACTTGTGTGCAATTTGATCATCGTATCAGCATAATTTCATTTGTAGTTTTTTTTAATCATTTCTATCTCACTTTTATGCAGTGCTTTCAAAGGTGCATATTTTCACCATTAAAATGTAGACAAGGGGGGGAGTAGCAATAAGACACCTTCAATATATTCTTGACCCAATAACTCGATGTGATATTCCTGCTCTTTACTTGCATCCGTATATCTTTCGTGTTCATTATTTAACTGTATCCTATTCAGTGATTTGGCCTCCAGAGCCTTTTAAGGGAGAGAATCTTATTCTTCCATCACCCTCTGAAGGAAGAAACTTCTTATCCAAACCTAAAATACCTCACCCAGTTTCTTGAGACTAACTTCTGATTCCACCCCTTCTAGCCAGACTAGAACTCTGGGACACAGATTCAGTGAGTAGATTTTAGGAACTGTTTTTCCCAAAGGTAAATGAATTTGTGGAAAGTCTTGGCCCAAGGCAGCAGTTGAGGCTGCTTCATTAAATATATTTTGGACACAGATTTTTTGCATTGTCAGAGAATTTGGGTTATGAGGAAAAGGCATATAGGTAGGGTTGAATTCGTGGTCAGATCAGCCATTATCTTATTAAATGGCAAAGCAAGCTTGATGGGCCAGATGGTCTGTTCCTGCACCTTTTTCTCATGTTCTTCTAACTTCTCCATTCATTTATAAATTCCTCCTTTCCTGTTTACTATGTTGACATTCAGTATTAAAGTGTTCTATTCCAACATGTGGAATTCACAATGGTTATCTTTGTTTAATTTCTCCAGGACCTCAAGGTCACCTATCATAGCAGTACTGTCCAGCTTCATGCAACTTCTCATTTCAGTAATATATCAATTCTTAGTCTCAGTTCTTCCCCCTATACAATTGGTGGCTGTCAGTTTAGACATTTGTTGAATTTGTGGAGCATGCTTTGCTATCTTGCTTTCCATCTCTGTCGTATGTAGATAGGGGTATGGCTTTCAGCCAACGGTTGATTGTTGTGAACAGATACTGCATACCCTGGCTCACGGGGAGTGGGCCGACACTGTCTACGTGCACATGCTCAAACTGGCACTGTTCCTGTTCGAAAGTCTGGAGTGGTGTGTCTGTGCACCATGGCGCTTTGACACTGCAAATAGGTTTTAGCCCATAGGGTCCCATCTCGGCGGAGTCCGTGCCACATGAACTTGTTGGACAACAGGCGGACCGTGGATTTGGTTGAAAACTGCCATCGCCAGGTGGCGGGTAGGATAGGTCTGGGGAGCCCTGTGGATATGTCGCACAGTAGGGATGGGCCTCCTGGTGAGGGGCAGAAGTCGCTGACCTTCAGGTTGGTGATGTCCGCGTCCTCCGCCTGGTCCTTGGCCGGCTGGGCGACGTTGAGCCCCACTGAGGTTGTGGCAATCATGGGTCTGGATAACGTGTCGGCCACTGCTTTGGACTTGCCTGCGACATGGCGAATGCAGTGTGTACTCAGATGTGGGAGAGGTGACGCTGCTGCCTTTCCGATCACGGGTCTGAGACCTTGCTGAATGTGTAGGCAGTGAAAACCCTTCCTTCTAACATGTATTGGAAGTGTCGTATTGCCAGGTATAGGGCCAACTGCTCGAAGTTGAACACACTATATTTGAGCTCTGGTGTCCGGAGGTGTTTGCTGAAGAAGGCAAGGGGACACCAGTGCTTGTTGACCCATTGCTCCAACACTACACCCACCACTCTGACCGACACATCTGTTGTAAGGGCCAGGGGGGAGTTTGAGTCTGGATGTGCCAGGACTGTACCCATGCCAGTGCCACTTCTGTGGTGTCTGGAGTTCATTAGAGTGTCTTGTCACTAAGCTTGATGAGCTGCATGATGGTGGCCACTCCCAGCAGGAAGTGGTGATAGAAATTTACCATCCCCAGGAACTCCTGCAGGCTTTTGGACGTGCTCGGCTTGGGAAAGTCCTGGATGGCCTCTACCTTGTCCGGCAGTGGTGTGGTCCCTCTGGGGTGATGCAGTGTCCCAGGAAGTCTATTGTCTCTAAGCCGAACTGGCACTTGGCTGGGTTCACTGTGAGTCCGAACTGCTGCAACCTGTTGAAAAGGCTGGTCAGGTGCATCCTGTGTGTACTGGTGTTGGGGTTGTCGGATCGTTAAGCCGCCTGTAGTTGCCGCACAGGTGCCAACCGGTGGAGCTCTTCTGTACCATGTGGAGTGGGAAGGCCCTGGGGCTGTTTGAATGGTGGACATTCCAAAGCAATAAACTCGGCCTTGGCTTGTTGGAGTTTGTCTTGTGGGAGGTGCTGACCCCGTGCGTGCACTGGAGGCTTGGTGGTCTCGTTCTGGTGCTCCATGCCAAGTGGTGGCTTGGTCTCATGGAAATTGGGTGCTAGTAGGGCTGGGTACTTGGCTAGTAGGCTGCCATACTCATTTGTGTCCAGGGCATCGATTTCTAAATGGCAGAAAAGGGTGCTGACGCAGGGTGAGGACGAATGACTGAAAAGTGGTTCACCAACTGGCATCTCGTCTCATTCACCAAAAGTTCATGCACGTGCCTAGAGGAAATCTGCTCCGAGTAGGGCCTATCCCACGGCCACAATTGTGCAATTCAGCTGGAAAACAACGTCTGCTGTGTGGATTACGACCAGGCGGGTTCCGTAGCTTGGGATGGAGAAGCCATTGGCGTCTTGCAGTGAGAGGCTCTTGGGGTTGTGTTTGGTTTCAAAATACGTCAGTGGGACGAGGCTTATCTCTGCACCCATGTTGACTAGGAAGTCTCTCTTCGATCGTTAGTCCCTGAGAGCTTTAAGAGCACCAACCACTGAGGCCACTATCAGCGGCCGATCTTTCCATTTCCCGTCGCTGTGTTTGATTTGGCAGTGGGGTAGGAGCACAAGGGGGATGCACCACCAGGGGTTTCGGCCCCATATGTGCTGATATAAGCAGTATTCGTTTTGTTTCCCTGGGTGCCCATCTTGTTGTGGTTGTGCCATGGCCACTGCTGGGGGCGACCCGGCGGGGTTGTTGAGGTGGTGGCACCGATGGCGTAGATGGGCTGCACGTGGATGGAACTTTGCTGTGGCGTGCGGAAAAGTCTGGATGCTTCCTTGGCTACCAGGTGCAGGGTGCTGAAATCCATGTCTGAAACCGCTGAGGAAACGTGTACCAGCAGCTTGAAAAGGAATAGGGCCTCGAAAAGGGCCACCAGGGCCACCATTTCATGCATTTATTTTCCAGTATGTCCCCCAGGTCCTCCCAGAAGGATCTTACCTTTGTATACAGCCATGTTGAATGGATAAAGGTTCCAATCTACCCTCCATACCTAAAGCACATTTCTGAGACTTCTGATTTAGATCTATGTAATTTTTGTAGTGTGAGTTATAGTTGATGAAGGAAATTGTATTGCATTAATCTGTACCTGGCATTAATAACTGCTGTCATGTTGTCCAGACATAGATCTGACCAGCACCACTCATGGATTGTTGTGACCAAGTCCGACTCCCACCTTTCCCTCAACCTGTGAAAGCCAGTTTTTGGGCCCTCACTTTATAATATGAAATTACATTATAGAGATAAATTTGCGCACATTCCCCCTTTGAGTTAGAATTGTCATGTCACTACACATGGGCAGGGTCATAGATTTGCCCCTTAAAAAAGATCTTGTTTGCAGACAGCAGAATGAATGTTCTATTAGACAAATCATATTTAGACAAATCATATTTATTCCTCAACTGCTCAATTAACATGAGCTGCCCTCACTTGTAACAATCCTTGATACGCCTGATCCCTTTCTGGCACCAGGTATCCAGGATCTTATTGTCCAGACTCATGGGTATTGTTGTTCTGGGTCAAGGGTGTTTTGGGAGATATCCCCACCTTCACTCCAATACATTGATTTATTTGCCATTTTTGAAATACATCCTTTTGTATTGGGTTAAATTAGTCTCCCGTTTATATATAAACTCTCTTTTCACCTACCACATGTGCCCACGAGGGGGGCCCCTCCCTCAAAGAGTGAGGCGATAAACCTTGCCTGGGCCACCCAATTATATTTTTTTGAAATCTGGCAATTTTAACCCTCCCCCCCCCCCCCCCCACCCCTCTGTTTGTAATCCCAACTCAACTTTTCCATGAGATTTTAGCCACTTTACCATTCCACAGGAACTTTCAGACATATCAGTTGAGCATCTTAAAGAAGCCATCGGACAATGGAATGGACAAGGACTAAAAAAGATATTGCAGTCTTAGCATCACCTTCATTTTAACACCATTAACTCCACCAACCAAAGTTATGGGTAGAGTTTTCCATCTATCCAATTAATATTTCAATATTAAAATATTTTGGAATGTAATTTCTTCCCTGCCCCCAACACTTTCTGTATTTGGTGCCAGTACATTAAATTATCCTTGTTGGGTAACTTTGACCATTGTTTTACTTTTTCAGTCAACCTTCCATTATTGTTTTTATATCATTAATTATTGTTTCTCTTGTACATTCAAGACCACTGAGAGAAAAGACAACCATTGCAGTTACATCAAAAGGACGTTATGGTTTGGAAGAGGAAAGGGGAGCCACTCGTCGGCGATCCATGCCACGCAGTTTAGGAGGCATGTCTACAGGTGTTACCGAGTCTATAATGATTCAGGCTTTGAGACAAGAAGAACAGCAGCGAGCAAGAGAAGAAAAGAGGTGAGATGTTATTCATGACGATACAAACTTTTCTAATTGAAGTAAAAGGTCTATAAATCCGAGAAATAGCATTTCAGAAAAAGGCCATTCAATCCCTCTGCCTGTGCTAATTGGTGTTACCCAGAGTTAACTGTGTTAAAATAAGTAATCGGTGCTTTGCATTTTCATTTCTTTTGTCCTCTTTACATTCTTTATTGTATATTCATCATTATCTTTTGTAAAATAGAGTGATCTTAATCACAACAAATTCTGGCTTTATTTTCCTTTCATTCAGTTGTACTTCTTTGTCTTGTCATTCTATGTTTATCTTTTTTCAATTACTCTACATTTAATGTTAATCATTCCCATTTGACATTCTTTGCTGATTGGGAAAAGGCCAACAAATTGATATCCTTTTTGTAAAATCTTATAATGTAATATTCTACTTTTTGAATAAAGTACTTATAATTGGTCAAATGTTTTAGTTAACTATGTATTTCATGAAATTGAAATCTCAGGATGGGTACAACAAGGATAGCTGGATTCCGTGTGGACTGTAAGTGAGATCATTTTATCTAGCTCCAAATCAATACCCTTTTCCTATAGCATTTAATTCTTCCTTCTAAGTATTACAATTGAGCACCTCTACTAATACACCTGATGGTATTTTTTTAGACCCATTAAATCTAGATATTTTATTTCTTTGTCCCTCTGCCAATGGAAACTTTGTCTATTTCTTCTGTATACACCCTTCATAATTTTTAATATTTCTATTGGATGTCCCTACAATCTTTTTTGGAGAACAACTCCAGTTTGTGTTCCTCATCCCTATCCAAAATTTTTATCTTTTCTGAAGTTCCAATAACTAAAGGGATAAAGAGTTGCTCTGTCAGTTCATGTTCATGGACAACATTTATAATTTGTATGCCCACTTGTAATTGGATCGTAACTTCATTTTAGTTTTAAACAAATGGAGCAAGCAAAAGACTAAGATTATATGTTGTGCATTTTTTAAATGAAATTTATTGCTCATGATGTTTCGTATTGAAGTCATAAATTTTAATAAATAAATCTTGTTTATTCCAGTTACCGTTGGACTTGTTTTAGTTCAGGTGCTGTGACTATTGGTTTCTAATGCTATCATAATTGAGGGTCAGATAGAGGTTGTGCAATTGATTCTTTTTTGTTTATTTTTAGCTCTGTTATTTAGCCTACCAAAAAGCACACAAACTTGGTATTTTAAAGCATTTTTTTTTCCCCAGCTGCCACGACCATGGTTCTGCCCTCTTTTGAGAGAACCAAAGTGCTCAAATAATCTCATTTGGCTCTGTAAACTTTAGCTATGTCATCATCTTGGTTTGATCTTTGAGATTAAGAATAACTTGCATCCAATCCAGTGTTATAGATTCTGAGATGGTTAATGGGGCAATTGTAGGAACTGTAGTATTCTGTTGATAGGTTACAAGTGGCTGATGAGTTGGATCGGTGGGTATTTTGGAGTGGTGCTTAAGTAGGGCTTCTGTGTGCTCCGAATGAGGTTTACAATACTAACCCTGAATGCCATTTCATGTTGAGTAATTGAAAGCCAGAAGTTCCTAGGAGTTGGTGGGGATGTTGCCCTTGAGGGAGCTTTGAGCATTTCCTTGAATTATCCCTGTCCACTTGGCCACCGAGTAATCTCCCTTGACAAAATTTATTGATTGAATAGTTCTGTAACTAACTAATGCTGAATTTAATATGGTTTTCTGAAATGAATCTGTCACCGACGTTAGAGCAGCAGCATTGTGTCTATGACTTCCATTTAATCACCTTGGATGCATGTTTTCAAAGTTGATTCTGATATTTAAAATTTAGAAAATGCTAATCCAAGACACCAGAAACCTGGATTTTTTTGCATCAAATTTAAAATTAATTCTACCCAAAAGTACTCTTCTATTTATCTTTTAAACCTCAAATTACTCACAAATCTACCATCTGGCAACAAAATAACTGGGCAAGGTAAATCAGATGTTGTTGTAGCAGGCATTGTTTTGTGTAATTGTTAGATCTTTGTCAGCCAAAGGATTAAGACATGTGATACTCTCCCTTTCATTTAGTCCATATCTCACGCTTCCCTTTTTTGAATTGTGAATCTCCATCTTGGGATAGAAACTAATATCCATTTGTGTCCACAGAGTATCTAGGCACTCTTCCATGCAAGGACTCCATTGTACCAGTTTCTCTATACAAGCTGCATCACTTCTGTTGATGAAACTTACCATACCAATGCTTCTGAGATGTTTTTCTTTCTCCTTCACTGTAGTTTCCCCTTTTTCTTTCACATGTGTTCTCCTCCCCTCTCCCTTGTCAGAATAAGGGTAGGATACCCTTTGTCCCTTCTATCCACCTCCATCAAATTTGCAACTGATCATCCTCCATAAGTTTTGTCAATTTCAATGTGATTTCACCAGGTACGTCCTTCCTTCTCCTTTCATCATTTCAAAGGGGCCATTCACTTCATGGCGTTCTCCTTGACTCCTCCATCTCTACTAATCTCTTTCTTGTGGCACTTTCTCAAGCAACAATTCTCCAGGTGATGCCCACAGTTAAATTGAGGAAATGCAATACAGTTTGGCTGGCTGCTTTGCAGACCACTTTTGTTCAGTCCACGACTATGGCTCTGAGCTTTTGGTCAGTGTCACTTTTTAATTATCCATCTCAGTCCCACTTTGATTTCTTTTTGTCTTTCTCTACTGTTCCAAGAGAATTCAAATTTGTTTATTATCATCTGACTGTACATATACAACCAGACAAAACAGTGATCCTCTGGACCATGGTATATACACACACAGCATATTTCTCACAAATTCAGCACACATAAAATAAATATGCATAAATAATTTACTTAGTTTCATTTGTAAGAGACCCAAGGTTGCAGTGTAGGATTCATTCATTCATCAGTCTAACAGCCTGTGGGAAGAAACTATTTCCCAGCCTGGGAATCCTGATTTTTTTTTGATTATTTAATTTTGATATTCATAGAATTGTTTGTTGAATTTTTTAGGAGTCTATCTTTCCAATACTCCTATGTATTTAAGTGTCTGTATTTATCCCCCCCCCCCTCCTCCCCATTCCCACCTTCCACATACAGCTGAAAATACAATCAATTAATTTATACTGATACAAATGCCAGTGGGGCCAATGACCATTGCAGAAACCTAGTTAGAAGAAAAACCTAGGAATGATGACTAAATAACAAAATAAAAAAACTGAAAAGAAATATGCTCATAATAAAATCAAAACCACTGAAAACACATGCCACCGCTAGTCGTGTTCATTTCCCTTCTGGGAACGGATTGTTACAGTATCCCTATTTTCGAGGGATTGGGGGGGGGGTTGGGTGAGGAACTAATTTATCTAAGTGCAATTATATTTCAATTAAGGTTGCCACACTCTAACGAATGTGTTGTGTTTTTTCCTTAGATTATATGTGATTTTTATCTGGGGTAATGTAGCTCTGCATTTTCATATTCCATCGTGTAGTACTTAGTTGCAAGTCAGACTTCCACAAAACCACTATACACCCCCTGGCTACTGCCAAGGCAACCTTCACAAACGGAATTTGGTATTTGATTGCCTAAACTGCTCTTCCTCCTAGAAAATGCAACTCCAGATCCTGTGGAAAATCCACTTTTGTAATTTGTTTCAGAATAACCCCTAGGTCTTACCAGGAGGATTGCACCTTTATGCATAGCCAGGTGGAATTGTCAAAAGTTCCAACCTCCACATCACACCTAAACTACATTTCTGAAATTTCAGGCTTTGATTTGTGTAATTTTTGTGGTGTGAGGTACAACTGGTGCAAGAAATAGTATTGCACCAATCTGTATCTAGCATTGATGACTCCAGTCACGATATCCAGACATGGGTCCTGACACCACTCTTCATTGATTGTTGTGCCTAAGTCCGACTCCCAACTTCCCCTCAACCTGTGTAAACCCAGCTTCGAATATGTAATACATCTTAGAGATAAATTTACACACATTCCCCAGTCAAATTAGAATCTTTTTTTTTTTTTTTTTTCACACCATAAATCACATTAGCCATGATATACACTATTTCTTTTCACACATATACAGTGACTTTTTCTCCCCCCCCCCCCTTTCCTCCCAAACCACCCCCCCACCCCACCCTCTCATCCATTTTAGGTATACAATCTAGGTTGCATTAAGCCAGTCAGACAATGTTGTCATTCAACAAAATTACACCAGAAATTCTACTGAGTCCATTCTTTTCTTTCCTTCTCCTTCCATCAACTTAGGTAATGTTTGTCCCCGGTCAAATTAGAATCTTCATGTTACTAGATTTAGGTAGGGTCCTGGCAATCCTGATATTGATACTTCTGTTCTTCCTTCCTGATGGTAATGGGTCACAGATCCTGTGTGATAAATGTTAGATTTTCTTTTTAGATTGTCAAATAGATTTGTCCTTCAAAGCCATATTACAATTTTCATAATCTATTTACAAGTGCTAGGATTGAGAGATGTCCATTGATGATCCTCAAGCCAGTTCCTTATTTCATTATTATGTTGTGCAAGATCTTTTAAATCGGGATACCACATTAATTATTAATGTAAATCTTTGTGCCGTATTCCTAAAATTCTGCAGACCAATAAAAATAAAACTCTATTTCTTCTACTTCACAATGAAGGATTTGAGTAGTTTTTTTTTTCACTGTAAGAATTCCTGATGAATAATTCCACATCAAGCATCAAAATGATTTCTGATACTAACTTGAGGTATTCCAGAATTTTATACATTTTATTGTATAATTGTAGGTCTCTTTATTAGATTAATGTTAAACTGTTCCATTTCCAGATTACGTGAACAGGAGAGGAAGGAGGCAGAAGAAGCAGTCCAAAAAGAGATTGAAGAATGGGAGAAAAATCTTCGAGCCCTGGCTGAACCTACTCGCATGGAGACTCTCTGGGAGATCCCTGCCATTGGCCATTTTCTGTGTTTGGCTCAGCAGATTCTTAATTTGCCTGAAATTGTCTATTTTGATCTTGAACGCTGTCTTCTAATGCCCAAATGCAGTAGTTTTCTGGCTAAGATAATGACTTCTTTACTAAGCCCTCATCATCGTCGTGCAACTTTGCAACGCAAACCACCTTTGCCATACAAAATGTGGGAAGCTGCTTTGAAAAGGAAAGTGCAGCATTGGTATGTCGTGGTAGGCCAGGCAGAAAATCCCAATCTTCAGGCTGAAAAACTGGGACTTTGTCCACAGTTTTTCCATGTTCTGGGAGAAACTAGCCCTTTGGAGGTAAAGGCTTTCCATCAGATAACATTCTATAAACGAGTTTGGTTGCTGAAGGGCTTAAGTGATTATGTATATGAAACCCAGAAAGAGGTTCAAGATGCAGTTTTGGGGCAGCCCATCCATGAATGTAGGGAAGTAGTATTGGGATACGATTCTCATGAGAATGCCTATGTCCATTTCCCACAGTTCTGTGGTGCAGACTTGCGGGTTTATAAACAGTGTCCTCTTCCACCTCCTGAGTTTCCCATTTCACCAATCAAAATCTTCAAGATATCTCAGCAGCGATCAGAGGAGGTAAAAAATAGGCTTTCTTTAGAAAGCCAGGACAAAGCAAAAAGTGACAAAAAGGAAACCACTAGCAAAGCAACTCACAATTCCAAAAAGTCCTCTGAAGAAAGTGATTTGGAAGGCTTTTGCGTTAAAATGGAATCAAGTTCCCAGTTTCTTTCTCAAGGTGAAGAAGAAATAAAATTCAATTGTGAATGTAAAAACCATAGAATTTCAGTAGTCAAGAAAGAAAGTGTTGGTTCGTGTAAAGAAAACTTAGTAAAGCCTGCTAGCCCTGGAGAAGTTGTGGGTTATGGGGAACCTCTAAGTCCAGGAGAAATTAGGATAACTGAAAATGGGGAGTTTTGTACTGATGACCCTGAGCTAAGAAAAGGTGTGAAGCCATTGACTGAGAAAGCCATCAAAAGCTGTAAAACACTCATTAATGGCAGTCATTCTGAAAATTTGGATGTAAGCTGTCTGGTTGGTAAAATAAATAATATTTCTGCAAAACATTTCCTGGGAAAAATTGAGGACCTTGAAATGGTTAAGCTCCATTCGAAGAAAAAGAAGAAGAAGAAGAAGAAGTTGAAGGATGCAATGAATAAAATTTCACAGTTAAGACCAGATATAGTATGTTCAAATCCACTAAAGATTTGGAAGCCAGGAATCCAGAAAAAGTCTCTGCTGATGAAGAAGAAAACTAAACACAAAAAGCACAAATCTGGTTAGTGATTTCTTTTGTTTTTTTATTTCATGTAAAACTATTAAGTGTACATTAATTTGTTTCTTCATGAAATATTCATATTTGAAAGGTGGCGCATCATGTTGCAGTGCTCTAATCTGTCTCTTTATTTCATGCATGTCACAAAACTGGAGGATAAGTCTTGGATTCCTGATTTGAATTTGCTTGATTAGCTGATAAGTTGACATACATTTTAATGCTGATATTGGTGCAAAACCACGTGAAACCAGTATTTGATTTCCAGCATCCTTGATATCTACACCTGTGTAAAGTGCATGCAGCTGCTTACTGACCAAGTAAGGGAATTGGAGCTGGAGTTGGATGAACTGCGGATCATAAAAGAAGCCACAAAGATCATGAATAACAGTAACCATTAGTAAAGGGGAGAGGCAGACAGTAGAGGGCTCTCCTGTGTCCATCTTCGCCAGCCACAAATATACCACTTTGGATACAATTGGAGGTGATTTTTCATGGGACAGCAGCTGGGTCAGTGGCACAATGTCAGATCAGGAGGGTGAAGTCGAGCAGAGCTGCAGTGATAGGTGACTGCATAGCTAGATAGATAGAATGTTCTGTGGCTACAGGGGAGACACCAAGATGGTGTGTTGTCACTTGGGTGCCTGGTCAAATATGTTTGGGTATAGAGCATTCTCAAAGGGGAGGGTGAACAGCCAGAGGTCATTGTGCACATGGGCATCAATGGTGTAGGTAGGAAAAGGGATGAATTTAGAGTGAATTTAGAGACCAGAAAAGAAACTTGAAAAGCAGTAATATCTGGGTTGCTCTTTTAGCCATGTGCTAGTGACTTTAGGAACAGAAAGGTAGGACTGATAAATGTATGGCTGAGGACCTGGAGCAAGGATTCAGGTTCTTGGACCATTGGGATCTCTTCTGAGGCAGAGTGATCTGTACAAAGGAGACTGGTTTCATCTCATCATGAGTGGGACCAATATTCTCCAAGGGAGATTTACTAGTACAAGTTGTATTTCTTCAATCCGGCAATGTTGGGACCTGCCCATTGCCGACCACAGAAGATGCCGGAAAACAGAAATTGACCCCTAAATGAACTCCCATGTAAGAATATCAAAGGTAGACAAAGTTTAAAACAGGAAATAATACTGTGGGGTGGCATCGTTAGTGCAACGCCTTTACAGTACCAACAATCAGGGGCAGTCCATGGGAGTTTCCAGACCACAGAACGCTGATTAAGAGAGGTATAACCTGTGCATGTTGAAAAGTTTAAACAGAAGGTTAGAGCTTAGGGCAGATATGAGGCAGATGAGAAGTTAGGGTCTAATACTGTACCCGAGAGCAAATGTACATGACCGGATAGGCAAGGGTACAGCAAGTGGATTTGTATCAATGCAAGAGATATAACAGGCAAGGCAGACACGCATGGCATGGATTGGTTTAGTACTCTGGGATATTATAACCAAAACAGAAACATGGCTCAGAGAAGGGCAAGACTGGCACTCATTGTTCCAGGTCAGAGAGGAGAGAAGGGGTTGAGTTTTTGTTTGGGAAAGACATACGAACAGTGCTTGGAGATTATAGTCCTGAAATATCATCTTAAAAACTGGAAGGGAATGATCAGCTCGATGGGGTTGTTTTATAGGACCCTTCTTTGCCCCCCCCCCCACAAATAGTCCACTGGAATTAGAATATCAGTTATATGGGAAAATTGCAGAAAGCTGTAAGAATAAGAGGGAATAAGACAGGGCAAGTGACTGAAATGACTTTGAGTCCAGTGACCCTAACTCCATTAGTTTTAAAATAGTCATAGAGGAAGATGGGACTGACCTTTACATTGGGGCAAGGCTGATTTTTGGTGCATTTAGGCAAGAGTTTGCAGATGTTGGTTGGAAGAGAATGTTGCAAGTAGGAGGATGGCTGAAAAAAAATTTAAGGTGACATTCCAAGAATTCAGGTACTGTATGTTCCTGCTTGTGTAAGAATAAGGCTGGTAAGTTTAAGGAAACCTGGTTGACGAGATGTTGAGACTCTTGTTCAGGAAAAAGGCAGATTTAAGTCAAGAAAGACAAAAAGTGTAGGAGTATGCTTAAAAGGGAAATCAGGAGGGCTAAAAGTAGACATTAGATGGATCTGGTGGGCAGGATAAAGGAAATTCTCAAAATATTCTACAGATATATTAAGAGTAAAAAAGTGGCTAGGGAGAGAATTGGTCCCATTATTGTTCAACAGGGCTGTCTGTGTGGAGCCAGAGATGAATGTGAATGTGACTGATAAGTCATCAGTCTTTACTGTGGAGGATATCCTGGAAACAAAGGAAATGAGTGGTGAGGTCCTGAACAGTATTAAAACTACCATGGAGGAGGTATAGCAGCCTTGGAATGTGTAAAGCATGAAAATCTGCAGATGCTGTGATTGTATTAAAAACACACTGAAATGTTGGAGAAACTCTGTCTTTCAGCATCCACAGAAGATTCTGCTTATTTCCTTGAAGGGCTCAGGCCTATAACATTGGCAATATATCTTTGTCTCCTTTGGATGCTGAAAGACAGGCTGAGTTCCTCCAGCATTTTGGTGTACTTTTTTTTTACTAGCCTTGGAGTGTATTAAGGTGGACAGATCCCCAGGATGATGCAAAGAAAATCCTCATACCTTGTTGGAAGCTTGAGAAGAAATTGCAGAGGCTCTTGCTTAGATATTTTTGGCCTTGGGTAAAATATCAGATGACTAGAAAGTGGCTAATGTTGTGCAGTTATTTCAAAAGAGCACCAAGGACAAGCCATGCATCTTCTAACCAGTGAGCTTGATGCTATTGTGTAGAAAATTGCTGGAGGGAATTCTAAAGGAAAGGATCTACGAGAATTTGGATAGTTGGAATGTATGGTTGATCATGTATCATGAATCCGATGGTTTTTAGAGGTGACCAAGAGGATTGGTGAAGACCGAGCAGTGGATGTTGTACACGTGGAGTTTAATGAGGCCTTTGACGGGGAATGTTAAATCATCAAATAGGATACAATCTGAGCTGCCCTATTGGATTCAAAATTGGCTTTGTAGAAAGAGCCAAAGAAGCGGTGGGAGAATGATTTTTCTGATTGGAGGCCTGTGCTCAGTGGTATGAGGCAGGGGTTGGTACTGAGTCCCCTATTGTTGGTCATTATTTTAATAATTTGGATGGTATTGTAGTTTCTTTTTCTTTTTAAAATATCTTTATTGAGTTTAATTTAAAAAGAACACATATTGATCCAGTACGTAGATTGAAAGATTTTTAAAAAAGACATTTTGTTCTTCTCCAACAATACTCAAATAATACATATGAAAATTGTGTGTACTCGTCTCAATTAAACCTCTTTTATAAAATATTTCAAAAGGAAAAAAGAAAACAAAGAAAGGAAAAGAAAAAAAGAACTCTCCCCACCCCACCCCCATTGATCAAGCCCCTCCATCTTAACAAAGTTTGCTAGTATATCTAAGACAATATTCAGAAGCCAGACACTGCGGAACATCGAACATAATTAATCCAAAGTAAATTATGGTAATACTCCATGAATGGCCCAGTATTGTAGTTTCTGATGCCAAAATTGATGGTGCAATGGACAGTGAGGGAAGAATCTTTAAGTTGACAACAGGATCCAGATTCTATGGGTAAATGGTTCATATGGAATTTAACAAGTGTGATGTGTTTCACTTCATTAAGTCAAACCAGGATAAAATTTGCACGGTGAATGGTGTAGCCCAGGAAAGTATTGTACAACTGGGAGTACAGATGAAAGCATTCCTTGAAAGTGCCAACTCGGGTAGATAAGGGAGTGAAGAAATATTATGGTATTCATTGGATGGGGTTTCAATTACAGAAATTGGGTCTTTGTGATTTAGCTGTAAAAGGCTTTGGTGAGACTACACTTAGAATATTGTGCACAGTTCTGATCACCCAGCTATAAATTGAGAGGAGTGCAGAGGAAATTCACCAGTTCACAGAGGGTCTTCGAGGGATATGGACCAAATGCAGATGAATGGGATTACCTGGGCTAAAGTGACTGTTTTATGTTGTATATCTGTTACAATGATATACTATTAAGAGAACTTACTTTTTTAAAATTCAAGGCTGTAGTGATATTTAAATAAAATATTACATAAAACTCCCAGTATCTAGCTCTTATGGGGATCAGTAGATGCCAGATAGGTGAATTTGTCGGTTGCTTGAGATGATGCGTTGTGTGGATTGGTGAACTAAATGCGAAGGAACGCCAATTTTAAACTTTTGTATTTTTTAACTACTATATTTGATGGTATACAAGATCCACTTTTTTCCCCCAAAACTGGCTCTAATATATCCCTGATTTTGTATGTGAAGTTTAAATTAGGCTGATAATGGTGAGTAATACTGACTTATCATTGTCACTGCATGGCACAGTAGCATCACTGCTGTCTATTGTTGGGGGCTGGTGGCAGGCTGTCAGGTGGGATCAGGGTGGGGGGCTGATGTTGTTGGGAGACTCTCCCAGCGGCCCATTGTCAATCCCCAGACTGGCCCTGCTCCCCCTGACACCCTGCCACCAGTCCCTACACTGATCCCACTGCCCGTCTCTCCCCCCCTGCCCCCCCCCCCGACAGCCCACCATCAGGCCCCACACTGATCCTACCTCTCTGCTCCCCCCCTCCACCCCCTGGGAGATAACAGGGCAGTGGGACCACAGCGGGGATACACAGTGGCAGTTTGTTTAGCTAAGCCGCTTTTATTTTCTCTTGAAAATTACAGCAGTATTTTTTTTAAATTTCCTGTTGTCCAAGTCGCATGTTTTGTCCGTTTTTTTCTGCTATACTGTATCTGCATTTTCAATAATATTAAATGCTTAATACACAAAAAAACCTGATGAAAAGGGTGGGGCGGGGGGGGTGTGGTGATCTTGTATGCCCATGGGACTTTGTATGCCATCAAATACGATATTTATTTTCCATGATTTTTTTTTACCGGCTGCTTGAATTCCGGATAATGGGGATTTTACTGTATTACTGTCAGTTTCAAAGTGTCAGAATTGAAGCATGAAAGATTTGCAAAAGTCCTATTTTAAGCTTTAATTTCTGTGCTAGTGGAAAGTATCATGTTTAGACATAGATAACTGTTGAGCATTCCTGGGATCTAGCTAGCACTAATTAAATTGCGCATGTTATTGCTTTGAGAATGTTTAGATAAGAGCAGGCTTGCACTGCCTCAGCTTGTCCAGGATAAGTGAATTAGTAGAATTTGGAAATAGTATTAAATATCGGATAGAATGCACATGACAAACCATGGAAGTTAATTCAACCATTTTGAGTACATACCTGCCAGAGATTTCCTAACATCTGCAGAATTGTGACCTATACCAATTGTCACCTTCAGGAAACAAATAAAAAGGGTTACATTTTGCAAAAAGAGCCACAGATACTTTTGGGTAATTCTATGCTGAGAAAGTTGAAATTCTGAACTAATCCCATTTGGCTGCATTTGGAGCATGTCCCTCATAACTATCATTATTTTCAACATCAATTACTTTGTGTTTGCTCCATCTCTTTATCCTTCTTGAATAAATATCTTGAGATTCCAACTTATTTGGCATCTATGGCTTTCTAGCATTTTCAGATTTTCAATTTAATGTCAATGTGGGAACACTTGGGTGATTGTTGGCTCAAGTCGCATAATAAATTTGATGGTTTAATGGATTGAAGTTGAGGTACAGTGCTGACAAGTGTAATTTTGTAGAATCTACCTTTTTTGTGTGAGCAGTTAACTTTTTTTTCTTGAAGCAGTCAACGTCTTCTCTTTATCAGATGAGTTTAATGTTTAAAATCCACAATCTGCAGTGAGGAGTGAAGGTACATTTCTCTCTCAAGAACTACTCAACATAAAAATCTGGTTATCCATTCATATGTACTTGTCACGGTAGATGAAATTTGGCTGTCATATTTATCTAGATAATTGTAACTACACCTGAAAGTTAATTCATAATCTGTAAAACCGAGCTAATCAAGGATTCAAAGCAAATGAGCATTTTCCCTTGTGCACATTATTTCACTTCCAAGGTTATTGGCTTGATCTAGATAAGTGGTTTGAAGAAGTCATTTCCTAGTTCCCCAACATATTTTCAAAGTTCAGTCAGACCAGCTATGAAGCCCCCTCACTACCAGATTTCACCTTCAGCTACCAATTTAATTCTTTTCATCCCAAATATGATTCTGACTTGTTGGACTTCTTCCAACCACTGGTTTATTTGCGCGTCTGCTCTATATATTTTTTCTTTGGAATTTTGGATTTCCATGGAATCTCAACCTCTGAGAAACTCATAATCCATGAATTTGTATATTTGCATGTTGAAATATGGTTTTTTATAGGTGTATGATATATATGGCGAATATATGAGACACAATATGACCCAATTCATGAATGCATCCTTTTATTTCCACCTGGCCTCCACCCATCCACATGGTTGCATTATCTTCACTGAACAGTTGCAGTTTAATTTTGTGCTTCAGTGGTCATATCTTTTGATCTCTAATCGCATGGTACAGGTTGCCAATCCACAGTTCGAAGGGCTATTGTTAGATGGGACTAAAGTGTTTTAAAAAATAATAGTACTTGATACACCAAGGAAGGCATTGAACAGCTCATGTTTAATTTTGCCTAAGAGAAAGGATATTGACATTAGTTTCAGAAAATTTAAAATTGGACTTGCTGACAAATTTGCATTGATTGTTAGGAATTTATTTAATGTATCAAGCCTATTGCAATTAATCAGAAACATAATCGGCTTATATCAACATATTTAATAATTGGTCTCTGGTGATTGAAGGGAGCCAGAGTTCTCTTGTCACCCATTTAAGTTTTGCACAAGCAACCAATAATTTTGTCTGGTTTCATCCCAAACAGGGATTATTTTTTCAAGCTTCATTCAAGACTACTCTAGAGATAAGTTGTGACAATTTCAGCATTAAACTTGTTTCATGCTATTAGCAGCAATATCCTGATTCAGTTTATGTGGGGAAAAAAAACCCCAATAAAAACCGAATAAAATGCTGTGTGACCTTCAGTGAAACTAAAATCAGCTGGTACTTTCCAAAGAATTGAAGCTATCTGTTCTCATTTGTTTTTATCTCATTAGGCCCTCTCATTTGTAATTAATTGACCTTTTTTTAAAAGGTCAATTAAATATATCTATTATTGCATTATTAAATTTTAATTTAGGCATACAGCACGGTTACAGGCCATTTTGGCACATGGGTCTGTGTTGCCCAATTTACACCCCATTAACCGTCATCCCAGATACAGTTCAAATAATGGGAGGAATCCGGGGCCCCTGGGGAAAACCTATGCGGACACGGGGAAAACTCCTTACAGACAGCACAGGATTTGAACCCCAGTCCCAATCACTGGTGCTGTAAAGGCGTTGCGCTAACTACTATGCCAACCGTGCTGCCCTGGAGGAAAAAATGTTGGTGACGGGTGCTTAGATTAAAAGTAACGATGTATTTTTTAAAAGGGTGGAAAGCTTTAACAATTTTGAAGAGAATGGCAAATACTAAAAACACTGATAACAAGAGAGTAGCTACTGATCTGAAGTTACAGGAATGACACTGGTTAATAATTGATTACTACCACAATTTGGGGAGCCCCTAAGTGTGTTATAGCCAATGAAGTACAGTTTCTGCTGTAATTTAGGGAACATCAGAGCAATATTACCAATCTGGAAGTGAATAACAAGATCTTGAAATTTTGGGGATTAGTTAATACTTCTGAAGATTTAAGTTGAAAGGAGAAGGATGCTGGGAGTCAACGATTGTCAGTCTTGGAGAGAGGTCTATGAAAGTTGCCATTGTTTTGGTGGGAAAGCATGAGACACTGGTGAACAGTGTTGGCAGATGGTGACTTTTGGTGCAAGGATGTAATCTGCTTTAATTTGTTGAAATAAACAAGGTAAGTGCTCAAGAAAGATATCTGTGAATGGGAAATAGTCAAGGACATTAGATGCCCTTGAAAATGGTCCTTCTATAAATGTGTAATCTTTATAGAAGTGCATGTAAAATGAACAAAACTTTCTTCCATTTTCCTTGCCTGATTCTGGAGCCTGACAGCAAGATCTGCTCTCAGTTCATTTTCAGACATTTGGCTTTCCTGATTTATTGTCAATTCAGAGTTCTTTTCCAACAAGTGTCTGGAAATTGATAGTTTGCACAAGCAAAGGAGACAGGTATATGTCAGAACTATCTCATACTACAGTAAAATCAATGGTGGGGAGAAGCTTTGCTGTCTTTTTTGATTTATTCATGGACCCCATCCCTCCATCGACCACAACTGCTTGTATTTTAAGAAGGGATGGGTTGCTTGCCTGTGTTGTGGATAGCATGATGTTCTGGTAACTTAGAAAATGTAGAGCCTGGGTCGCTGGCACTGTAACAGCGTGGCGTGGCACTAGCCACTATCCTAACTGTATATCTGCCATAAGTAGCGCCCCCCCCCCCCAACCTAGTTTCCAGATAAAACCTTACTAATATACTAAACAAACTAATAAAGGTAAAGACTCTTATTTGGCAAGAGCAGGGAGACACTTTGGGAGAGTCACCTCAGTGCCGAACGGCATTGTCCTGCTCTTCATACTGGGCAGTGCCATTTTATTCAAACACCACTTTATTGGAATTTTATTCTATAACAAGCTCCCGTTTTAGTAAAATGGGATTATCACTGAAAGGGACAGTATAGACAGGAGAGACTGAGTGATCATGGTTAACATTTAACATTTCACACATGCACAACACAAGTCACAGCCCAGCGATAATTTGATAAATTCTGGCTGCTGAAGAGAAAGCAGCTCTTGTGACCAGGCATTTTTGTGAAATTGAGAGTGAAACATGCTCTGTGAATGGGCCTTTACGGTGGATTGACCCGAGCCAGGAGGGTCTTTTGGGAAGCAAAGTGTTTCATCTTGATTGTGACCAACAGTGGAGGTCATTTGGAGAGACTGCTTAATTTTAAGTGTGACTAACAGTGAAGTTACTTGGAGAGACCGGTGCCAGGGTCTTGGAAACTTTGTGGAGACTGCTCAGTTTGAGTCTTGCCTACGAAAGGACCAGGAGTGTTGTGACCATAGCTTGTGTGGATGGACATTTCTCCAAAAGCAACACAAGAAGAATTCGTGAGTCTGTAGCAGCTACAACTCCAGTCTTCACATCAGTTCAACATTAATTCTGGGCATCAAATTTCAAAGGCCTACGCTTCAACATGGAATTTAAAAGAGTGAACTTTGAATTAACTCCCTAGATTTTGGCCTAGACTGTAATGGTTTGGGTATCAGTCACACAGCGACACCTGCACATAACTGGGGATAGATTTATTTTAAAAGATAAGACTATAGTTTAAGAGTTAGAAATAAAACTGGTGTTTTAAAATTAAACCCTTTGCTTCATTGTCTATTGCTGCTCATTACGCTTGGTTCTTAACAAAATTGCCCATTGTTCTTTCAACAACATTAAAGGTCCTCTAACTTGATGTCCAAACACCAGCTCAAAAGGTCTGAAGCCTAATAATTCCTGTACAGATTCTTACTGCAAACAGAAGCAAATGGACACCCTCATCCCAATCCACTTTATCACAGCAATAAGTCCTCATCATGGTCTTGAGTGTTGAATGAAATCTCTCTAAGGCTCCTTAAGTTTTAACTGTCCATTATTCATTATTCATTAGCAGGTATATCCCTTGGTATCTACTTTCTCATAAGCACACCATCTGGCACTTTCTCAATTTCTTCCTCAGATAAAATATTGGTTTTCCTATCAATTCCTTTCACGATAAAGAAAAATCAACATCAATATTCTGGTCTACAAGAAAAGTTTCTGACAAATCCACATAATCTAAAAACTGTTCTGCCTTATCAATAATTTTAACTTCCTTATCAAGTTTCTTTGCCATTGCCTGAGTCACTGCACAGGCCAGATAGATTTGAAAAGCTGTCTTTACCTCATCAATATCTAGATTCTCTATCAATTTCACCATAGGACCCACTTGACCAGCCAAGTCATTCCCCAAAAGTCAATGAAGCTCCATCTATTGGTAAACTGGAATCCCGACAGTAACCATCCCATTAATTATTTCTGACTTCAACAATGTCCTATACAAAGATACTGGCTCCATTTCGCCTCGCAAACCTCAGATTAAATTTATTTCACCTGTGGCAGTCTCATCTCCAAATTCCAAAACATGTTCAACAGAAGTGACTGGGCTCCCCCAGTATCTTGAAGTATGTTCACTGGCACTTGTAGTGCCCCCCTCCTTTACCAAAACCAAACTCTTTGACATGAAATATTTAAACTCCCTAATGTTGTCAGCAGATCTGAAACTTTCTTTGTTTCCAGGTCTCTCATCTTTTTGAATACAGGCATCTGGCGCTGCCTGTTTCTTTTTCTTCAGCTGATAACAATTTGCCATCACATGACCAGGTTTTCTACAATAATGACAATGGGGACCTGAAGGTTTTTTCCCTTTCCTGTTGAAGGTTTTTCCTTTCCTGTTGAAGGTTTTTCCTTTCCTGTTGAAGGTTTTTCCTTTCCTGTTGAAGGTTTTTCCCTTTCTTGTTACCCTTCATCTTTAATTCTCACGTTTCCTGATTAATCTTAAAATTTACTATGATGAACCACATTAACCTTTTGAAAGGTTTTATTGGATATAACCATAACCTTGTGGTCAGGGCATACTCATCAGCTTACTTAGCAGATTCTTGCCAGTTTCCTACTTCTCTTTATCCAAGTATGATTTTTCTCATCAGCTTACTTAGCAGATTCTTGCCAGTTTCCTACTTCTCTTTTATCCAAGTATGATTTTATATCATTAGGAACACATCTTTTGATTTCTTCATCTAATATCAGTTCTCTTAATCTGTTGTAATCATTCTTTATTTCTTTTGATGTGCACCATCTGTCCAAGCACACAGCTTTTTCATTGGCAAAATCCTTATAAGACCTCCTCAAAGACCTAAATGCTGTCTGTAAGATTCAGGAACCAATTCGTAAGCATGGCTTTCTTTACTATCTCATAATTACCAGTTTGTTCTGTATTTCTGAGTGAACCTGCTGTGCTTTCCCTTTAATTACACTTTGTAACGTGAGGGACCACTGATCTTGTGGTCATTTTAAACTTTCAGCTACCTTTTAAAAAAAAATGTGGAAAGAATTTATCAATTTCACTTTCATCAAATGGAGGAACTAACCTTGCCTCTCTATTGGCAATAAACCTCAATTGGACTGGAAGATAGAACTCTGCCTCTGCTCTGCCTTGAACCTCCTTTGTCTCTCTTTTTCCTCCAACTCCATTTGCATTCTGCTTTTCTCTGCCTCGTATCGCCTTTGCCTCTGCATCATCTTATTCCATTTTTTAAACACAAACTGTCTTTACCTTTCTTTTACCTCTAACATCCTGTTTTGCGGAAACTGCCAAAATGTTTGGCCTGGAAGTCAGCCTGAAGAAAACTGAGGTCCTCCATCAGCCAGCTCCCCACCATGACTACCAGCCCCCCCACATCTCCATCGGGCACACAAAACTCAAAACGGTCAACCAGTTTACCTATCTTGGCTGCACCATTTCATCAGATGCAAGGATCGACAACGAGATAGACAACAGACTCGCCAAGGAAAATAGCGCCTTTGGAAGACTACACAAAAGAGTCTGGAAAAACAACCAACTGAAAAACCTCACAAAGATAAGCGTATACAGAGCCGTTGTCATACCCACACTCCTATTCGGCTCCGAATCATGGGTCCTCTACCGGCATCACCTACGGCTCCTAGAACGCTTCCACCAGCGTTGTCTCCGCTCCATCCTCAACATTCATTGGAGCGCTTTCATCCCTAACGTCGAAGTACTCGAGATGGCAGAGGTCGACAGCATCGAGTCCACGATGCTGAAGATCCAGCTGCGCTGGGTGGGTCACGTCTCCAGAATGGAGGACCATCGCCTTCCCAAGATCGTGTTATATGGCGAGCTCTCCACTGGCCACCGTGACAGAGGTGCACCAAAGAAAAGGTACAAGGACTGCCTAAAGAAATCTCTTGGTGCCTGCCACATTGACCACCGCCAGTGGGCTGATATCGCCTCAAACCGTGCATCTTGGCGCCTCACAGTTCGGCAGGCAGCAACCTCCTTTGAAGAAGACCGCAGAGCCCACCTCACTGACAAAAGACAAAGGAGGAAAAACCCAACACCCAACCCCAACCAACCAATTTTCCGCTGCAACCGTGTCTGCCTGTCCCGCATCGGACTTGTCAGCCACAAACGAGCCTGCAGCTGACGTGGACATTTACCCCCTCCATAAATCTTCGTCCGCGAAGCTAAGCCACAGAACCTTTAACTTATAGATTCTCAAGGTGGGACATATGAATATTTTGGTTGGGCATGGGTCTTAAAGATATTTTAGTGGGGCATAGGAATATTTTGGGAAATAATTTAAAAATTGGTTTGAAAAAATAAACTCATTATGATGGTGTGAAAGATGTGACTTGGCAACACTCATTACAACACAATTGTGGTAACTTCCAAGTAAAATCACTTTATTCTATTTATTTTCATAACATGTTATCCTTGGTTAACGCTATAATTGTTTTTTCTGACCGGCTTATTATCATCCATTCCAAATTGCCTCATTGCCAATGAGGATTCCAAATTATTTCAACAATCATGTCTCTGCCCATACCCCTTTACTTTTTCATTTCGGTAGGTGAGTGACACCATATGTATATTTGTGAACTTGCTTATTGGTGGGGCAGGGTGCCAAAATCAGGGAAAAAAATATGGACTCCAGAAAGTAAAGCATGAGGCTAGCGCAGTTTTGATGCAGTCTATGAGAAAAAAAGGTCAGAAACCACGCTAGTGTTTTTTTTTAGGCTCAGTATTCTTCCTTTGATTCAATCATTACTTTTATTAAATTTTTAATTTCTAAGACATAAGATATTGATTAATCTGTTTCAGGGAGCTCGCTCTGTTGTATATTCAAAATGAGCAGACCAAGCAAGCAAAAGGTTCATCAGTATTCAGTGGAGTTCTCAAAGTTTGGGTTTATACCTGCTGTACATGATGAATGTGCACATTTTTGCCTATTATGCCAACAGACCTGACAAATGAATCAATGAAAGCAGGCTGTCTTTACCCTCATTGCAGGGTAAAACATCCTATCCATGTCAATTTGAAATTGGAATATTTTAAATCACTGAAAGAGAAGTTTGAAAGTAAATCAAAAATCACTTCATTATTCAATGCGCAAACTATAGCCCTGAATCATAACCTTGATGAAATTTCTTTGCTGATAGCAAAACATGGGAAGAATTATACGATTGGGGAGGAACTGATTAAACCCTCAATCTCATTGTTTCTCGAAACAGTTCTGCAAAAGGATGACAAAGATGTCCAAGCAATGCCATTGAGTAATAGTACTAACTGCCTCTGAATAGATGACACAGGTCAAGATGTTGAAAAACAGTTTATTGAGAAGTTTAAATCACGAAAGTTCTCGAAACAACTGGATGAATTTACCGTACAGGACCATGAAGTTCTGTTATTGGCATACATGAGATGTATTGACCAGGAAGAGTTTCAAGAAGAGATGTTTTGTGAATCATTGGGAACAACCACTATTGCAGTTGATATCTACAGCAAGCTCAAAATTATTTGGATGAAAATGAAATACTGAAAGGAAACATTGCATCTTGTGCTGCAGACGGTGCACCTGCTATGATGGGTAAAAAAATCATGATGTTTAAAATTAATGAAGGATGAAAATCCAAACATGTTGATTGTGCATTGTTATCCATTGAGAAAACTTAGTTGCCAAAGAAGTTTCCCGTTCTACATGAGATTCAGTGATCAAGTGTATCAGCGCCATCAAAGCTAATGCCAAACGTCTGTTTAAGCAGTTTTGTGTCAATTAAAAATGCAGAACATGTGAAATTATTGCTTCACACTGAGGTATAATGGTTGTCAAAGGAAAACTGCTTCAAAAGGTTTATGGAACTGTTTGATCTCCTCAGCAAGTTTTTTGAAGGACAAACCTGAATTACTAACAATAGATGGCAAAACTTATGTGAGTTACTTGACGGACATTTTTGAGAAACTAAGTACATTGAACAAGGAGCAAATGAGACACTTGTTGATGCAAAACAAAAATATTTGGATTCATGGCACTTTTAGAGTTATGCCAAAGGAATATTTCTGCAAGAAATTTTAGTCAATTCTATTGGTTGAATAAGTGTGAGGTAATTAATGGTGCTACAAACGTCATTGTGACCATTTGAAAATGTTGGTTACCAACTTCACTGATAGATTTTGTGATTTTAAAGACAGTGAGTTTTCCCTCTTGGTTAACTCAGCCATTGCTGTTGGACTTATCTGAAGTTCCAGTGCAATACCAAGAGGAGTTATCTGAGTTGCAACATGATGAATCTGTGAAAACTCTGTTCAAAGTGAAAGGAACCATGAAGTGGCTGTCTTAACAAGATCGAAAAGAAATACCCAAACTAGACTACTTTAAACAAGGGAACTATTGATACATTTTCAATCATCTTATTTAATAGAATGTGACTTCATTGCCGTTAGTGCTCTGTTACAAGAAACCAACTGGAAATTACAAAACGTAGAGATTTAAGGTTGAAACTAACAAAATTTGACTCTCAAATTAAAAAAATCTGCAGCCAGCGACAGGGGCATGGTTCGCACTGAAGTGACGACTATTGTTGAATGTGTGTTTCAGATGGTTGTCATATTGAAGTAGTAGTTGAATATGAAATATCTGTTCCAGTGTATTCCCCAGTTTAATTGCATTGAAATACACTTGCAGTAAATTATTTAATGAAAACTTATTTTGAATATAATACTTTTTCCCACTAATGGTAGGGCGTATGTTTTTTTACAAAAATTAAAGTGAGGGCCTAGGGCAGAAAAGGTTGAGAACCACTGGTCTAACTCCATATTTTTTTAAAAACTCAATCCTTTACAGCATCAGCTGCTGCTTAATGGATTTACTCTCAGGAAATTTCTCTAACTCCGCCTTTTCTACATATATCCTTACTATAATTTCCTTTATCTCTTCCTTTCTCCAGGATAATTTTACTTCAGCAAATCCCAACTGTCTAGCAATATTCACCAAATCATCCTTTCTTGCCTTCTGCAACTCTGCAGGAGATGGTGACTCCAAAAATCGTTCAATATCAATTGCTGCTTTTACACACACACCCAAACATCTGAATTAACTTGCAAAAAAGAATTTAACCGCCCAATTGAAATTTTATCGATTACAAAGCTCTAAATTCTGTGCTGAGTTCTGTAGCACATACAGTATAATCTTTCCAGTTTGGTGTAGCTTCAATTTAGCTCCAATTGTGGAAAAATCCCACAAGACGAACCCCCAGTTTTGTTATGAAATGTGTTTAACAAGCAGCAATAGACAATGAAGCAGACAGTGTTTAATTTAAAAAAAACTAATTTTATTTCTAACTCTTAAACTATGTTCTTAACTTTTATCCTTAACATTAAATATATCCCCAGCTATGCACAGGTGTGTGTGTGTGTGTGTGTGTGTGTGTGTGTGTGTGTGTGTGTGTGTGTGTGTGTGTGTGTGTGTGTGTGTGTGTGTGTGTGTGTGTGTGTGTGTGTGTGTGTGTGACTGATACCCAAACCATTACAGTCTAGGCCAAAATCTAGGGAGTTAATTCAAAGGTCACTCTTTTCAATTCCATGTTGAAGCGTAGGCCTTTGAAATTTGATGCCCAGAATTAATGTTGAACTGATGTGAAGACTGGAGTTGTAGCTGCTACAGACTCACGAATCCTTCTTGTGTTGCTTTTGGAGAAATGTGCATCCACACAAGCTATGGTCACAACACTCCTGGTCCTTTCGTAAGCAAGACTCAAACTGAGCAGTCTCCACAAAGTTTCCAAGACCCTGGCACCGGTCTCTCCAAGTAACTTCACTGTTAGTCACACTTAAAATTAAGCAGTCTCTCCAAGTGACCTCCACTGTTGGTCACAATCAAGATCAAGCACTTTGCTTCCTAAAAAAGACCCTCCAGCCACAGGTCAATGCACTGAAAAGCCCCAGTCATTCACAGAGCATGCTTTGCTCTGAATTTCATAAAAGTGGCTGGCCACGAGCTACTTTCAAAAGCTATTTTCTTTTCAGCAGCCAGAATGATTTTCCCTTTGCAAAATCACAATCTTTGCAAATGTATTGAATCTGAAACAGACTGTGACAAACCTTACCTTAGTTGTTCCAATGTATTGAATTATTGCTGGGCTGTGGCTTGTATGAAATGTTAAATGTTAACTGTGACCATTCAGTTACTCCTGTCTATACTATTTCTTGCAGTGATAATAGGAACTTGTAATAATTCAAACAGCCGCCGTAGGCAGGGCATGACTGGGGCACTCCTCTGGCTGAAATGTTTGCTCCCATCTTCACCAAGGGGTTGTGTGTTGCTTCGGAGAACATTTACAAATTTAAACTTTTATATATATTTTTTATTTATTCTTTTCAATTTAATTTTTAACTTATTTATTTCCCTTTTTTGCTTTTTGCCAGTTGCCAGGGTACCAAGGATTTTTTTACTGTATCTGAATATATTTTCTTTCACTTTCAAAAGTTTGAATTCTCTGTAGTTGAGAATCATTCCTGGATTTATGCCAGCATAAAAGTCCCTAGAATTAGGGAATCTTGTAATTGAGAGACATTAAATTTTATTCACAGTATGGTAGAAGCCAATTCCAGCCATTTACACCCGTGATGGCCAATTACACCCAAATTAACTTATAGCTCCGTAAGTTTTGAAGGATGGGAGGAAACTGGTGCACCCGAGGAAAACCCATGCAGACACTTGGAGAATGTACAAACTCTTAACAGACAACGCCAGATTCGAACCGAGGTTGCAGGCACTTGTAATAGCATTGCATTAACTGTGCCATTCATTTGCCAGCATTACTTGCATTTGCACACATGATTCTTGATCGCATTTTTTTTATTCTACTTTATTTTGGTCATCTCATGTTCAGAGCACTGATTAGCGATCAGAAAATGATGGAGAAATTCAGCTAGTCAGGCAGCATCCATGAAAACCAATAGATGGTCAAGGTTTCTGGCTGAAAACATTATTAGAATTACCAAAACCAGATAGATAACCAAATAAAAGTGTGGGGAGGAGGAGGAGGAGGATCACAGGCTGGCAGATGATGGGTGAAATCAGGGAGGAAGAAGAAATAAAAGGAGCAGGGATGATGCAGACAGGGCAGAGGGCTGAGAAAGGTGCCATCTGAGGAAGGAAGGGAAGGGGTGGGGGTTGATTTTTAAAAAAATATATCTTATTTATAAATTTAACCACAGTAATAATTAAATTACATTTAATTCCAGAAATTATTTCAAAAAATTATTCATGTGGTATACATTATCCCACCCTCCCATCTCCCTTCCCCCAACCCCTTAAAAAAAAAGAAAAACCGGGGAATGCCAAGAAAATAAAGCATTTATACTATAAATCTACTGGGCGTTACCAAAAAGTGAGGTCTTCAGAGAGCCTATTAAACATGCAAACCAAAATTTTGTAAATATGGGTGCCATGTTTTCCAAAAAAACGTGATATTTATTTAGCAGATTATAAGTAATTTTCTCTAATAATATACAACTGCAAAGTTCTGCATGCCATCTTTCCATACCTAAATCTATTTCTGACTTCCATGAGACAAATACATTTCCAAGAAACTGCTAAAGAATTATCGCAAATTCAATTTGATAGATATTTAATTTTAATTTTGACCTATGGCTGTAATACTACTCAATAAAAATAACATCAGATCCTGTAGGAATTTGACTCTTGTGATTTGTTCCAAAAATTACCTACCTCTTACCAAAAAATGTCACCTTTAGAACATTGCCAAGTTGAATGCAAAAAAGTTCCAATCTCATATCTACACCTAAAGCATAAATCTGATATGGCAGGATATAATCTTATTTAATTTTTGTGGAGCAGATATAATTGATGCAAAAAAATTATATTGGACGAACCTATATCTTACATTTATAATTTTATTTGTATGGTTATTACATAACTCCATTCAGTCCTTTTCATTTATTTGTGTGTGTAAATCTATTTTCCATCTTAATCTTGATTTATGCACCCCAATTTTTGGGGATTTGGTTTGAAGTAAATTAAACATTACTGAAATAAATTTATTTACAGTAGTATTACAAATCAATAATTCTAATTCACTTTGATTAGGTAATGTCAAAATAGGACCTATTTTGCCAGGTAAAAAAAAAGCTTTAACCTGATAAAAACGAAATAAAATATTGTTAGGTACATTTGTTAAAATGTTATAAATTTCCCATCCTTAAAACAATCTTCAATCTTCTTAATACCCTTCCGTCTCCAAATCATCAAAAATTGGTTATCAATTGAAAAAAGAATAAGCCTATTTTGACATTGAGGCCTTCTCTTCTCATACCAATTTCATTATCAATATTATTTCACATCTCTATGAAATGCTTCAAAATAGGTGATACCCTACTTCCAAGTAACAATATGTAATGTTAAACTTTTTCTTATTAAAATAAATGTTTAATAATAGTTTTGGTTAAACTCTTTCCATAAGAAGCATTAACAAATAAGAAATAAAATATTCAATAAATAATATTTCTCTCTAGCCTTTAAGCCAAGGATCGCACGTTGCCGAGAAGCATGCCAGGGAGCGGAGGTCTGCAGGGAGCCCTCCCCGGCCCAACCAGCAAACCCGAGCGGCATCCCCCCCCCCGCCCTCTCTCCCTCCTCCGCCCCTGCCTCCGCCTGCCGCAACCGCCGCCAACAACCCAAGGAGTCCCCGCTGGTCTCGCCATCTCACCGGGAATACCATGAGAGCGGTGGAACTCGTCCGTGACCTCCACCCCAGCGGAAAGTCCGATGCCCAGCAGCACCCGTCCACAGATGAAGCTCAAGGAGATGCGGAGGTGACCCACCACGTCCAGCCACATGGAGCTAGGCAGCGGGTCCGTTGTAGCTAGGCGGCGGGTCCGTTGTAGCTAGGCGGCGGGCCCGTTGTATCGGCGCCGCTGTGAATATCTAATTAACGTTCCCGTTAACTATATCGGTGACTACTGTGCCTGCTGTGGAAGTGCTAAAAACTACTAAGGTAGTGCTTGCTGCTGTGCATGTGCTATACTGGCGCGGCGGCCAGCGGGCCAACTCTAATATATATTTAATATGATCTTGCAGGCCAAATATAATTATATCGCGGGCCAAATTTGGCCCATGGGCAAGAGTTTGACATGTGTGCTCTATCACATTAAATTCTATAAAAACCTAAGATATAATATCTAATCTAAACAGTACATTTATAAATCTCAATTGAGCTGCTTTATAAAGGTTCTTAAAATGAGGAAGACGTAACCCCCCCCCCCAATTCATGCTTCCAAGTCTTTTTCCAAAGAAACCCTTGGCATTTTGTCTTTCTATAAAAATTTCCTAACCGCTGTATTTAAATCCTTAAAGAAAAATTGAAGGTACTGGAATTGGGATTGATTTGAAAAGATATTGAATTCTAGGGAAAACATTCATTTTAATACAATTTATTCTATTATCTAAAGTAATAAGTAAATTATTTCACTTTAAATGGGAGTTAATTATTGACCATCTCCACCCACCATGCCACTCCACTCTAAACTACAAGTTATTGTGTAATAGAAATCACTTAGCATGTTGGCAAAGAAACCCTTCCAATCCAGTGGTGCTGACAATCATTTGCAGAGAGAACCATAAGTAAAGTGTTCCATTACATACAAGGTATTTTTTAAAATCTTCCCATTGTAATTAAATTTTGTGTCCAGTATTTTAAATTGTATAGATACTTGGTACAATGGTTGTTCATAGTATGCAATTTTCCATTTTGTAAACATTTACAATGTGTATTATTTGAGTTTGTTGGGAAGCATACAGTGTATTTGTGTATATTTGAGGCCTGGCTGTGAACAAATTTTTGCATTAACAAATGTCCCAAAATATGAGGGGTGTATATTGAGGGTATCAGAGAATACATATTGTAATGTATAACGTGATACTTTTGAGTGTTCCCACTGGGCAATAAATAGTTTTTTAAAGCTTCATTTAAACTTTGAATTTGCATGGCAGGTCTGAAACTTAATACTAACTGTGACACTTGGTAAATTAGAAAATTTCCCTTCAGTTGAGCTCTTGTTTTGCATTAGCAGAATATGCAGTCTTTGTCCCTGTAACAGATTTAAAACCTATTTCTCAGGCATGTGAAAGCAAATGCTGGTCATAGGGTTTTTAAAAAAAAAAACATGCAAACAAGTTAAATCTTAACCTTACGATTCAAAAATGATCTTTGTATTGTTTTCAGTGGAAAGTGATAGATGAACTAGAGGATCAGTTGTGATAAATGAAGATTTATCTTCTTTCAATGAAATGTAGCTGCTCAATTCGTTCCTACTTTGAAGTTCATTGCTTTTTTGCAATTGTTTTTTGTAGATAATTGCATTGGCCTATTGTTATGGAAAAGCCACTGGGTTTTCAAACAGTGAGTTAGATGCTGCATCTGAAAGTAAATCTTTCACTCTATCTGCTAATTTTTGGACCACAGAATAATAGATAAACGAGACTTTAAGTGACCTCTTTCCTCTCTGTTGAGGGTGATTGATATGTATTTGGACTGCCTCATGGTGAACTTGGCACACACCAGGGATCAAACCTGGATCTGCCTTGACTTATTGATGCACATTGCTTGAAGCCCTCTGTGTTCACAACTCTTGCCCATGCATGTATTTAATATTGTGTTTATTATGTGGGCCTATAGCATCACAGATGTTGCTTGTAATGTTACATGAGCACAAGAGAGGCAATTGTGAGTTTGTTGTGGCCACCCACTTACATGGACCTTGTGCAGAGCTAGTCGCTGTTAGTGACTCATCGGTGGTGACGTTCGGGGAAATGTTAATGTCAGGTTAAAGCCCCACCAGGATTGCCACTCACCTGACTAGTCTCCAACCCAGTTCAGTGGTTATTCAAGCTGTTTCTTCACCTGGTATCCCCTTCATATCAGCACAGTGATATCAAACATGCATTAGCCCACCACATCCAAACCTGTGATCCTCCTGTTGCAGCGCATGCTTGAAGGCTACCCCAGATTGAATTAATATCGTGAAGACTGAGTTAGATCACATGTAGGAGCTGGGGACAGTCTGTTGATCTGACAGCTGCTGGGCATCGCCGCTACATATGGTCCTAAAAAAGACTCCATGAGATTGCCAGCCATGTGTAGATTACTGTGCACAAAATAATGCCACCATCCCCAACTAATACGGCACCCAAAATTTGCAGGATTTCTCAACGAACCTTCACTGCTAATGGGTGTTTAAGAAAATTGACCTTGTGTGCAAGCCTATTACCAAATTACAGTTGAGCTTGTGGATGTTCCCAAGATGTAGGTTTATTCATGACGTCCAAGGCTGTATTTGAATACTCATATAGTGTGCAACAGCTTGGACTGCCTTTCAGCTAAGTATTTATTCACCGAGTTTGGAGTCATAGAAAATTGGATATTAAACAATAAAAATATTTGAAAAGAAAATTACAGCACATATAACCATTTACGGAGCAGAAACAGGCCATGTTGGCCTTTCGAGTCCGCACCGGTTCACTGATTTTGTGCGCCCTCTTCAGGCATTGGTCCCGGTAGATCTTCATTCAATAACGATGGGCGAATTCAATGCGGGTGGAATCAGATAATAGCAAAACTATGAGCAAACAGATTGGCTGTCTGAGTACCAAAAATAGTAAAACTTGACGAAACTGGATTTATTAAGAAAAGACAAACAATGGACAATATCTCTGTTCATTAACTTAATCCATGCAGTACAAGGAAAGAAGACTCCAACAGTGGCAGTTGCTTTTGATGCAGAGAAAGCTGTTGACAGGGTAGAATGGAATTATTTATTTCTGACTATTATATCCATGATTATCATAAAAGCAGATCTTTCAGATCACACTCTTAAGCTTATGATTATGACCCAAAAGTCTCTTTTGGGGATACTTTGGAGTCTTTGCTCTTCCTTTTTTATGCAGTGAATTCTAGATCCTTGCCTCTTTTTGGGTGGAAAAACTGCCCTCAACCTTTTTGCATTTGTTGTAAATTACATCATGCTATCTGTTACAATAGCCTTTTTTTAACACTGAAAAGCCGCGTAATTGACATATACACAACCCGACTAGAAGCCAGCTTGCTTGTTCACACAGAACAGGAGAAAAGGTGGGTCAGTGAGTCCTTTTATACAGCAAGCCAGCTTTCTGAGGCTGGACATGTAGCACAGCACCATCAGCGTAAAATAGAGGTGTAAAACAGAGGTGGCACTCAGATAAAACCGCTGCCTCTCAGCTTCCATGATCTGGGTTCAATCCAGACATAATCGCTCTTTCTTTACATAGATTGTATATTTTCCCAGTGAACAACTTTGGTTCGGCTGTGTACCAAGCCAGTAAGTGGTAGAATCATGGGGATTGCATCTGTGGGACTGTGAACTTAGAGCCTTGAATAATACAGTACACGAACAGGCCTCTCGAACAATAATGTATGTGCCAAACTGGAAGCCAAATAAAATTGATCTCTCTGCTACATTAATTAAGATCTAAAACTCACAGCATTACAATCGATCATTGGTGGGTGGTGTGAGAGATTTTAGAATCTCATGGTGCACTGGCATGGGTCTGCTCTGTTCAGACATACTATGTTTCCTTTGCTCAGAGCACTCACTGTTTAAAAACAATATAGGTGTCTGTTATGTTCAACAAACTGGGCTATTTCACCAAAACCTATCGCACTCCCCAAAACCCTAACCCATGCACATACACGTTGTCATGTCCAATTTATCTTCTAACCAGAACAAAGACATGGGATGAAACTGGAGGACTGCAGGGGCTTGCAAATGCAGAGAAAATATTAATATTCAGTTCTTTGTGCACTGAATGGTAGTATTGACCTGGGTCACTGTGAGATTGCAGCTCTATGTAAATTAATAACTATAGCCTTTTAACTCAACCCTTAAAATTATGAGCTCTATGGAGTTTTCTGATCCATTGTTTTGCTGTTCTGTACACCCACTGAAATGGGCCCAATTCTGCATTTCCAAAATGAAACGTCATGACCAACAATTTTATTTGGCTGCTCATGCTTTTGTCTTTCTCGATTCCCATGAAGATGATGCTTTCCCTTAATGTGCCGTGACATTCAACCAAACTTCATAATTCAACTGAGAGGCAGCTTGTCCAGAAGCAGTGTGGTCTCTTTGCAGACGTGGATTCAGACAGCACTGCGCATAAATCTGCAGTGTCTATTCATAATGCTGAGTGAGCTGTTACGGAGTCCAGAGGACCCCCAAGCCCAGCAGCAATAGATATGCACCACAACACAGGATTATTTAAACAAAAGTAGTTTTTAATTATAATTGAACAAGAAAACAGAATTGAACTTTAACTTATTACTTAACCTACCTAACTACTTAATCCCCCCTCTAATACTAAGCGCAGGTGTGTGTAATGTATATTTAAGATTAGAAAAGTTCTTTGTATCACAGTCTCTCTGGTTGCAGGCAATTCTTGTACTGTGCACAGAAGTTAGTATTAACAAAGTTCACCAGTCTTTGGTGCTTAACAGGCAAATTGTTACCACTCAGGAGGGTTCTTGCTGGTTTTCAGAGAGAGATTCATTTTCCAGGACATCCACAACTGATTCCTTCTCAATCAGTCTTTAGGGTTCTCCAGATGATCTTTTTTTCAAGTCACCTTTCACACCACCGGTCTTCTCCTTCGACCAGGCAGCCTTCCAAAGTTTGCCAGCTTGTCCTTCTTGAATTGATTTCTGTCTCCTTTATCTCTGTTTCACACCCTTCTTCTCTGAGAGCAAAACTCTTCTCCTCTGCCTGCAAAGATCACATGCTCTCCCAGACAAACTGTATTCTGCAACTTTGTTGCTTTCTTGCAAAAAGCACTCCAAATATTCTGTTTTAAAATGTGTATGTGCAAGCTCTAAATACTCTGTCACAGAGTGAACATGCAAAATGCATTTGAGGCATTTCACCCCCCTCCTATCTCCTTGATAAAATATGATTTAAAATATCTCTCTGATAATTACCAGTCACTGACATCCTTATTATTTTGTTTCTCTTCTAATATTATTGCACCTTTTGCAACTTCCTTTTGGAATTCTTGCAATCCAACTCTCTGTAAAAATTGTGACTTAGTTAATTTACCACTTGGGCTTGATGAAACCATTGGTATGAGTTTATTGATGTTGTCCTATAAACTGAAATGATTATAGATCCTGATTAATGTCCAGTACAGTATTAGTCCTGTGTTGGTCCTTTTTTTTGTCTAATTTAAACACTCCTAATCTTTGTGTAAAAGGTTACTGCCTTCTGTGATTCTCAGTGTTTCTTTAGAGCAGTGGTTTTCAAACTGTCCACCTAAACTTACATTCTACCTTAAGCAATCACTATGCCACAGGTGCAGTGTGATTAGCTTAGGGTGGTATGTGAGTGGGAAGGTTGAGAATCACTGCTCTAGACCCAATTGTTACTGAAATATTTTGCTTGAGAAAAATGTCATTGGCCCATTTCCTTCGGAGTTATGAAACCTTGCACATAACGAGTCAATTAGGTACAATTAAAACAGTTGTTTTCAAACCTTTTTCTTTCCATTCACATACCACCTTAACCAATCCCTTACTAATCACAGAGCACTTATGGCATAGGGATTGCTTAAGGTGGAATATGAGGTAGGAGGCAATTTGAAAACCACTGCTTTAGAGGTATACTGTATAGGAAGTAAAAATAAAATAAATATTTGTGTGGTTAGGACAGCAATAGTGTGGCAATTACTCTATGGTACGAGAACAACAGCCACCCAGGTTCAAATCTTGTGCCATTTGAAAGGAGTTTGTATGTTCTACCCAATACCTGCATTTGCTTTCTCTAGGTGTTCTGGTTTCCTCCAAAATGTATAGTCGGATATTAATTATCGGTGTTCACCTTGCAAAGGGGCACTTGAGTGTTGATGCTCGTGGAAATCCCAGACCTGAAGTGGATAAGTGCAGTTTAAGTCACAATTGCAATCTTAAAGAGAAGGAAAGGTTCGGAAGTAGAATTACATTCTCTAGCACAGATACTTCTGATCATGGAAGCTAAGTAATATGCATTGCTAAACCATGTTTTGTTCCCATCTACACACCATCAACTTAGTCTTATTTTAAATTTCAGCTTACGTCCTTCAGTGCGCCGAACAAAAACAATACGATTTTAAAAACTGGAATTACATCTATATAATAGAAGCCACCTATTTATAAGTACAGAATATGTTTATAAAAACTTGCCAGAGTTGTGAATCAGTAAAAAGAACCAGAAGGGAAAAAGATGTCAGCTTCGAGTCTCTGTGATCCGCTAGAGTTCAGGTTATATTGGGAGCTCTCAAATGACCTTATTGCTGTGCTATGGTGTAGGGTGGGTAGAGTTGGTCAATTTATGTTGCGTCCACCGTAGCCAGAGTAATAAAATACCTTTTCAGATATACGTTGTATCGCTGCATTGAAAATAGACTTAACCAGTATTCAGATTACCAGCATATGCTGTCCAAAACAGCATTTGCTTCGCACACATATTCCCTTTCATGCCAGCAACATGGCTCGCCCTTTTAGACTGGCTTCGCTTCGTAACATTTCACCTCTGACACTACCTATCCTGGCAAATTAAAGCCTGGTAAGTTCAGATCCCCCCCCCCCCCCCCCCATTTCGCCTTTGATGGGTTCACGCAGCTAGGTGAAGTGTTCGAAAAGTGGATTATATCCAGCTTTAATCATCTGTGTAAAAGGGGTAAATTATTTTATCTTCCATGATGAACCTGTTTGAATTGGATACATATAATTTAGAAATATCAGTTTTCCATAGCAATGCAATGTTTTTGCGATGTTGGCATTCAGGTGACCAGCATGGAGTGACAGTATTGTTTAAATTTCCCTATTAAATAATTGATTTCAGTGTTTTAAAGCATGACCTGCTATTTGCCTATTTAAATTTTAGAATTGTCAAGCTGCGAGAAGGCAAGCAAGGTAGAATAGTTGTTTGGCAGTTTCGAAGTAGCAGTTATTATTCTGAGGGAGAACTGAATGACCAACAAATATGTGAGCATTCCTTGGTTAAAGTGTACATGAAAGAGACCAGGTGTATATCTTGGGAACTGATTGCAATGTTCATATCGAAGTGACCTGTGGTTAAGCAAGAAAGTTTGCAGATGAAGCCAAAATGTTGATTGCCCTTTACTTTCTATGAACCCTGCTGGGCACACGTTTGGGCATTATACTGGATCCCAGTGGTTGTGCAGATGTTGGTGGATCTCCACAAAGACTCATCTACTGATGATCTTCATGAAGATTAGTTCTTGTAAATTATGTAACTTGATAGTTTTACTGGAGAATTGATTTATCATACCACTGCTTATTTCCCTGCTTCTCACTGAATCTTCTTGCTCAAAAATGGTACTAATTTTTTTCCCCCTGAATGTTGCTCATGAGTCGCATCATTTGTCACTCTGCCAAAAAGCCCCAGTAATGTTAAAGTGAAAATATTCTGATGGAGCAAAACTGGAAATTGTTCTTGACTGGTGAGGATCAACTTTAAATACAATATTTGCTATGGGAGAAGAATTGTATTTTATTTCCACTCGAGTGTTATCCATCACCAAAGGTGCCACTAAATGCACCAATTAGCTTAGAGATGAAATTCCACTGAATTAAGCCAGAAGTTCCTGATCTGCTAACCACAAGTCTCTTTGCAATTTTATGACAAAATTAAGTTTTGTTTCCTCAGCTATAGGTATAGGAATCATTTAAAATTATAACAATGCCATTGCATATTAACTGGTAGTAAACTTTCTCAGAGAATTTCACTATTAGTTTTAGTTTAATTATCAGACTTCACATAAGCTTGAGAATCATTAACCAAAATTTTGCGGGAAGAGTGTTATGTGACATGTCAATTTAATTAAACTCTTACTGTTTGCATGCAATGAAAAAACAAGTTGGCATTGCAAGGTGAAAACAACTTAGGAAGTCTAATGGGTACCTAGGCCTTCAGTGAATGATAGCACTGCATTATATTTTTCATCAAGCTTCAAAAGTTGAGGTGGTGTGAATCAGGTGCCAAAAATTGGAGATGAGTTTTATTGATTTTTTTTTAAAAGTGTGAATACTTTTAAAAAAAAAAAATTGAAATGGTTTAGTATGAGTCTGGAACATGCAGGCTGATTAACATTGCAAGATGATAAATCTCACTGAGAAATAAGTGTCCAGACTGTTCAGCAGTTGTGCCAACTTTCTCCAATGAATTTAATTGGCAATTAGAAAGCAAATACAGCAGCATCAGCAAATTTAGAGGCTGGAGGTGAGCTGTTGTTTCCAAGACTAATAGTGATATAATGCAAATTATCTAGCTGCTTGTATAAATTCATGGTCTATGTCTGCCATGCTGCAGGTTTCGGAATGATTCACTCAAATTATGGTTGAATTGTATTAAATTTACTGTGTTCTTGCATACAAAATTGTGCCATTAGGTCTTCTCTGATAAATTGTATCTAGTAATGTTATATTCCTGTGTTTAAATATAACACCAGAATCTTACCAGTTTTTTTCCTGTTTAGATTTGTTTTCATTCTTTGAAGATCAGTAATCTGCACGATGTGGAACAAAATCTCAGCTTTGTTGCAAATCAGATCATAATTAGGTCCTTTATCAACTGTTTCTTCGTCTTGTGAAAATTGTTCTGTCTGGCATTGTTTCATTAGCCCCTTTCACACTTGCATCCCACTAAATTGGCCGTTCAGTGTCCAAGGATAGGAATGGGGGTTGAGCTTTTCAAATTTGACCACTCCTAACTGGGACACTGAATGCTTTCACACTTGCAAAGAGCCATCCCCGGGGTTAGGACTGTTCTACCTTCTACCGGTGACATCATGACGCATCGAGCGATGGTGAACCTGCCATAAATCCTGAACAATGTATTATGATCTTATATTTGAATAAAATGATCATGCCTAATTGTAACATAATTAAGCTTTATGTACAGCACAGTATGAGCCCTTCAGCCCCTGTTGTTGTTGTGTTGACCTATATAAACCTTTATAAGGGACAGTGGAAAATTGTTGGCAATAAATAGCAATAATTGGAAATTTTTAAATGGGGTAGGAAAGTTGGTAGCACTATCACATACAATTTATAAATACCATGGGAAAAAGTGATGACAGATCTGACCATCCAGAATTCCATGTGGCAGAGAAAGGACTGTATGCCTGGCTTCAGCAACGGAGCATTTATGGAGGGGTTTCTCTGCTGCAAGGCATTCTGGGAAGTGAGGTCTGCCATTGGTTTTTGATTCTTAACATCCTGCAATTTCTAAACATTGCCAGTCACTTCTTATCAATGCAATGGCAGTTACATTAATGAAACCCTATGTCAACATGTTAGGAATAGCACAGAACTGTGGCACTTTAATCAATATTTTCACATCGTGTTCATATGGGGCCAAGTATGCTTGACTGCCAGAATCCATAACACCTTGTGTTTTTTTTTACCATATGTGCTAATTTGACTTGCTGACTAAACAAGTACCTAATGCTGTGTGATACAAATCAAATGGGCAAGTTTTGATCCCTTGTACCACTTAATTGCTCCTACTAAAATGACAGTAACATGCTGTATGTACTCTGCTTTTAAACTAAAAAAAACATCAGCAAGGTTATTTGCTTGGTGTGCCAATGTTTTTTGTTTGCATTCATGTCTTCCAATTCAATTGTTTGAAAATATATTTGGGAGATTACAGCACTTTTTAAAATTTTTTAGTCATTTTTTAACTTTTAACAGAGGCAAATCTGTGGATGCCTGGTTTTTCTGAAGGGACTCCATTTTACTTTTCTCTCTCTATTGGGGGCAACATGGTACCTCTTTGTGTGCCTTTATGACAGGCAAAATTTGAAAAATTTGGTGTTTTATTAAATTTTTTTGTATTAGTAAATGGCAATAAAAGTGTCCTGATCATGAATGCATCTGCAATTTACATGTAGCAACATGAACACCACCAAATCTGAGGAGTCATGCTTTCAATGTTGCATCTCTAACTGTTGTGCTTGCAATGGACCTAAACTTTAAGCTGTTGGCTAAGAATTTGGGTTTAAATATAAGAATTGGCACTTTGGCAAGACGCACAATAGTGTTGGAAGAGATAGTGAAGACTATTAAAGGACAAGGTAATTAAAGTGAGAAAATTGAACGGTGTCCAGTAAATTGTATTAGTATGGTCATCAGGTTTACTCTTTGACTAAAATATGGAGATATTATTGTAAGAGTTCCTGTGGAGTAGCCTTATGCAAGACAACATTTTTCCATTGAGTTTCAGGATTAGATTAGCTTAATAAAAAGATAATTGAAAGTAAAAGCTACAATTTTGTTTTCTTCCATTTTTTTCCCTATTAAACATTGTTTCTGGTATAAAATGTCTTTGTTAGTTGATTTAGTTGGTAGATTTAACTCTGTTCGCGATTGAAGAATTAATTTAACTTCAGAAGTACATTTTGGTAAAATTGCTGCTTAATACTCCTCAGAACTCTAGTTACTTAAATGCACTTATTTCAAAAATGTTCCCAGCAAAGAAACCAGATTCAGAAAAGACTGAGGAGAAGAAGAAGAAATTGATACCACCACCATTGCCTACAACACCACAGTTCCAGGTGGGTTTACTGAAAAATTAACATTGTGCGGTGTGGTTGAAGGTGTGGATGGGGAGAGCAAAATAGTGCAGATGTGGTAAATCTGAAATGAAAACAGAAAATGCTAGAAATAATCAAGGTTAGTTAAAGGGGGAAAGCCTGCAGATATCAGGAAATTGCAGAGCAATACACGCAAGTGCTGGAGTGATCCAGCTGATCACACAGTATCTATAGGGAGTCAAGGGTAAGCAACATTTCGGACCGGACCCCTTCATCCTTATTGCTAAGTTTCTTCAGCACTTGTGTGTATTAATCGAGGTCAACATCCACAAAGAGAAAAATGAATTGAATGTTTCTGGTCAGTGATGCAAGATGATCATTTTAAATGTTAACATTTTCTCTCTCCAGATGATGCTTGGTGCTTCTGAATATTTCCACCATTTTCTGTTTTATCCTGGTTAAAATAAAACACAGCAATTTCAATCTGTAGTTAATAACGCCAGAATGTTGTTGATGCCAGACCCCTGTGGTTAATTTTATGAATTTTATAATAGTTGATTTAGTTCAATACAGGAGTCTCTAAAGTAGTTAGACGGTTTCCAGTGTGAGTTGTCATTGGCATTTGTCCATAATTACTGAGTTGTTTTAGTATATTGCATTATTGCTTTGTTTTTTCCAGTTATGGTACATACAGGCTGTTGTGCATATACTAGCTGAATACAGATAGTTTAATCTGCAAAATAACAGATATCTTGCTCTTGATTTCAGCTGTTGTAAAACAAGTTGTTGCACCAAATATGGTTTGTGGTTTTTGCACTGATATAGAGTTTTACTAGTGGAGGAATTGTCATTTTGAACTTTCGGCTTCCAATAGTCTCAGTGGGGGGAAAAGAAAATTCTGCACTAAACGTAGAATATGTGGTAGTTAATGAATTGAGTCCCCGATAAATATGAGCCATTATTCCCTTGACTGTAAGAAAGGAAGCTTTTATCTATTTGAAACTCATTGGAAGGTATATGAGCCATTATCCCCTTGACTGTGAGAAAGGAAGCTTTTATCCATTTGAAATTCATTGGAAGGTAATCATACAAGTATCTTTTATTTGTGACTACATATTTCCAATGTTAATATTTGTTTATTTAATATTTGGCAATGTTAATACATTTTCAATTCCCAGAACAAGCCAATGTGAAGATGTTGGCTGAACACTTCAAATTATAAACAGGGCATTGTTTTCATTTTCATTCCTGTCTTGTGTTCCCATTTGAACTTGTTCAATATCTAATTTAAGTTGTGTATGGGAATTCGGCTTAAGGAAATTTACCTCTATGGAATTCACAGATCACTTCCAAAAAAAAAATTTGAGATCCAAAATAAAAATTTGTTCTTACAGAATTTGTATGAAAAAGATAAACAAAATATACACAAGTACAGCAAGGACAATGACTGTAGACTAAAGGTTCATAATGGGAGGCCACATAAGTTATTTGCTTTGGAAAGTAACATGGCAGTCTCATCTATCGATACTTGTACAACGAACAATACTCTGTAAAACAATACAACTTCTTAATTAAACTGACAACAGCTTCTCTACAATGCAATCAAAATTCCCTTCCATACCAATAGGATCATTACATTTGGGGAAAAAATCATGTCGGAGTTCAACTCTTCTTAAAACATAGGATTCCATGGTGGGGGGGGGGGGGTGTGGAGGAAACAATTTGCATTATAGAAAATTATGATTTGGGCAGTTTTCTTAGGTCATGATCTCTCTGTAGCATGTGATGCACTGTGGTCATAAGAGTCAATGTGGCTGAACTGGGCAGTTTTGGTTTGCTTCTCTTATTAATCGGTTGTCTGCTTCCCTGGTGCCTCATGTTTAAAACTCTGAATGATCAGTCAAGCTATTGGCCCCAAACATCAGTTAATGCTCATTGTACTTCTATGAATTTTCAAAGAGAGGTACTTCAAATTTGGCAAAGTTATTTCAAAGTCAACATTGATCCCAATATAGAAACTAGGAAGTTAATAAGGCAATCAAGGGAAGGCAAAAATGTTGCATAATTTTTTTTGTCTTTACAGTGAAGGCAATAAATGCATTTCACAAATTGCAGGTAACCAAGAATTTAAAACAATGACTTTGGTGAAAAAGTGTCCAAACAAACTAATAGAAGTAAGGGCTCACAAGTCTTCTGGGGCTTGTGGCCCAAGAGGAAGATGGAATGATAGTGGATCCATTCTTTGGCTTCCAAAATTCTCTGAATTCTCAACCACATTGGAAATCACCAAATGTAGCAAGGATGTTCAAAAAAGGAATGAAGGGAATCCACTGGACTTTTATCTAACCTGATTTCAGCTATGGAGAAATTGCTGGGCAGTTCTATTAGCAAAATTATGACAGAGAATTTAGTCATTCTGATTGTTTAGAGGAGAAATTGTATTAAAGCTCTTTGAGAATTTAACTACTAACGTGGATGAAGGAAGTCAGTGGATATAATGTGTTTAGATTTCCAAATGACTAATGAAAAGGAGCAAGATAAAAAGTTTGAGGGATCGTGGGGATGTGTATTACCTTATATTAATTCCGACAGAAAATTGGTGTGGAATACAATGTGTGTAAAGTGAGAAAGGTAAGGAGAGCGGAGTCTGAAGAAAGATATGGGTACCTTAAATGAGGAGGCAAGAGTATGGCTGATGGTGTATTGTGTGAGTAGGTTTCTTATTTGTGTGAGTAGGTTTCTTATTTTCATAAGAATAGCAAAACTGTTTTATATACACACTAAGATGACTAAATGAATGGTGTTGGGGAGTGATCTGGGTATTCTTGTATAAGAAACATATTTAGCAGGTACACTAAGTAATGAAGGCAAATGGAGTCTTGCCCTTTATTGCCAAGGAAATTTTGCTGTGGCTAGAAACCCTGCATAGTTCTGGTTACCTTATGAGCAGGTATCCTTTCCTTGGAGAAGAAGTAATAAAGTGTCCTGGCTTGAGGGGTGGTAATTTGAGGAAAGGTAGAGCATAGGCCAGCTCTACTCAATCCTTTGGGGAAATAAAGCATGACCTCATTGAACCACAAAATTGTGAAACTGCATGGCAGTGTCAGTGTTAGGGTAGGTCCCTTCATAAGTCTAAAACGAATGGATAGTTTAAGCAGAAAGCATTGCCCATTTAAGATTGAGTTGATTTTTTTTTGTTTCTCAGAAAATTGGGAAGTTTTGCATATCTACCACAGAGCGCATTGGGTGCCAAATCATTCATTCAAGGCTGACTATTTTGAACTCTGGGAAAATTGAGATGGATAGATACAAGTCAAAAAGTGGAACTAGGGCCAATGAATAGATGAGCTATGATCTTATTCAATGGTATAGCAAGCTTTTAGGAATAGTTTTCAAGTTGTTCCACAAGTCAAAACAATGGAAAAGGGAAAATGAAAGTAGAGGCATATGCAAGAAGGAGAGGGAAGACATTAAATCAAAGGAATTGGAAAAACATTTGAAGGCAGATCTAAGTGTAATGCATTGAATAATACACAAACTGGTAAATAGCAGTGTGAGGGAAAGGGAGAAAGGAAAATTGGTGAAAAAATATTTTTTCGGGTATCATTATTTGTACATGAGAAAAATGTAAAGGCACAGTTTGTGCAAGGTTAATTTTACAACCTGCCTTGGATTGTAAAGTCAAATATATTGTTTAAAATATCCACTCTTCCAAGATGACCCATGAGTATACTGATAGATTTTCATTTATTTTGACAGCTGAGTTTATGGATATCAATGAATTATTTGCAGGATATTTTGATGCCTTTAATCTACATTACAAGTATTTTGCCAATTTATTTCTCCAAACATCTAATTATCTTACACAAATGAGTTTTTAGTTTAAGCATAACTGTTGATTCCGTCTCTTGAGAATGGAAAGGAAAGCATTGTAGGTAATCCAAATGGTGTGCATTGTGTAGTGTTTTGTATATTTAGTCTCTGAATTTGCTGTGCTCTATGGTCATTGGTAGTTTTTTGTGGGCATGTTTGGATGCTTGGATATGTGCCTCTATTTCCCCCCCACACCCCCACAAAGTGGCAAGACAATTTGGTTTTAAATTCCCATCACCCTACTGTGTCAAAATTGTATCTAATTTTTCTCTTTCCTGTTACTTTGGTCTTCCATTCGAGATTTTATTTTTTAATTGAGGTACATTGAGGGGAGGCTGGATGCCTTGGCTATATAAATACAAAGGATATTGTGTCTAATCTTGACCTCATCATGTTCTTTTTGGAATCTGACCGAAATAATATCACTGCAACTTGCTCATCTTCATGAGTAGTGAACTCAAAAGATGAAGAATCAAAATGAGGCTTTGCTTTATTAGTGAAATTGCAATTGGCCTAACTCAGGAGCTGATTTCTGATTTTTGTTTTCTTTTCTCCCCCAATGTATATTGTTATAGAGATTCTAATTTTTATTTTAATCATCTCTGACTTGAATCCATCCACATGATTGTGTCCAAGTGTTTTCATGTTTAAAATAAAGAAACAATAATTTCTTCCATGTTTTCTCGAGTTTAAGTCATTATACAAAGGCACACCCAGTGGAGCTGCTCCTTCACAGCTCTGTGTGTGTGGAGTTTGCATGTTATACTTGTGACTACATAATTTCCCCTCAGTGCTGCAGTTTTCATCCATATTACAAAAAGGTGAGTGGCCACTGTAAATTGCCCTAAATATGCAAGAGTAGTGCAATCTGGGGAGAGTTGATGGGATAGTGGTGAAAACAAAGTAGGATTGGAATAAATTAATGCTTTGTAGTTGGCATGGATTTGGTAGGCCAAAGCCCCCGTATCAGTGGTGTATGACTCTATTTTCCAATGGCAAGTTTTTGGTTATCCTTTTAGAAAAATTGTAAAATGTTAGAAATTTGGTGAAGCAATAAATTTACAATTGACTGTAATAAGTTTGCTTTGCGCATTTGTGGGTTTATTACAATTTCACAAGTCAGAATACCTTTGTTTTTTCATATTTCTTTAAATAGCTTGTTTGCACTAGTCTTGATGAACTCAGGGAACTTATTGCCAAAATGGAAGGAGAGTTAAAGGAACTGGAAAACAACAAGAAAAAATCTGTAAGTTACTGATCTCTTTATTCTATGATCCAGATTTGAAAGTCAAAAATGTTCAAATGGATTGTAAACACTGCTGCCAATTTGTTTTGGATTTGTTGACTCAGACTGGTTGATGCAGTTTATCTTCTGGGTTATTATCCTCGAAAAACACTTTAATGAGGTGCTAATCCTAATCTAATTGATAGTGGTATAATTTTTAACAATTGGAGCCAATAATTGCATTCGAGAATATCTTTGATTTAGATATTCAGAGTAATTATCAATGACTGTTTATTACCTATTTAATCATATATGTTAATGGTTTGGAATACAAGTCGGTAACAAACTGCTTGGCTTGGTGCTATCAAATTGGAGATGCTGTAACAATGTTAGAGCAAGCAAACTGCTTCCAAGGAGATCTGAATAGACAGTCCAAGAAGTGTCAAAAATATTGTCATGAAGCGAAAGAAGGGATCAAGCCAAAGGGTTATTTGCTTTCTTGTACATATGCCACCTATTGTAAATGTGGTGGAGTTACCCAATTAGTCCAACTCTGCTGCCCATTTCTCCCTCCTTCTCCAAAGGTTTATAAATAGACTGGACTTAAACTGCAAGAATGACAACAACCAACACGTGCACTGGAAAAACAGCTTATCGTTGACTCTAGTAAAGATTTTAAATTGAAAAAAGCTGTATCACCCAATAATATTCAATATTAAGGGAAACTATATGCATGTTTTCTTAAATAGTGGAGACTGGAAGATTTAAAAATGAAAGTGACAGTAGAAGTAAATCAACCTCTGAAAATTAATTGTGTGATATTGTGTTTTTTATATATATATATATATATATATATATATGTGTGTGTGTGTGTGTAAAGGAAGCTACAAAGAGTGCGGTTAATACTACCCTGATAGCTCTGTGCATCATTATTTCTTCTCTTAAGCAATCCTTTATTCCTAAAAAATTGAGACCCATGGGAGTGCAAAAAGTGACATTTATTGGAAATCTATCTACTAACATCATGATTATGTGGTCTATCGAATACTTATCAGATACGTGAGAGATTTGAGAAGAAATCCCTAATTTGCTGTCACTTCAGTTTTTTTCTGTACTTAACATTACAGGCTGTTGGAGAAAGTTGTGTATGAGGAAAAGGCCCATTGGGAAGTCCAAAATAATCATTTATCATCTCTATTTACTGTGGAGAAAGACATGGATACCAGGTTACTGGTAGAAGCAAATAACTATCGTTGAGGTTCCACATTACAGAAGTGGAAGTGCAGGAGGTCTTAAAATGCATAATGGTTCTAGAACATTGTTAGAATAGAGGGAAGAAATTGCAAGAGTCCTGGCAGAGCTGATGGTATCAGCATTAATTGTGGGTGAAATGCTGAAAGAATGAAGGGTGGCTAATGTTGTGCCTTTATTTTTTTTAAAAAAAGCTATAAAGCTCCTGCTGAACCTAACATCATGGTGGGAATTTACTGGGAAGGATTCTGAGGGACAAGATGTATCAACGTATGAAAAGTCAGGTCTGATTAGAGAATCAGCATGGCTTTGTGTGTGGAAAATGATGCTTCACAAATTTGAGTTTTTTGAAGAGGAAATCAAGAAGATTGAGGACAAGTCAATAGATATTGTCTATGTTACTCCAGCAAGGGGTTTGATAAAATGTTGCTTTGCAGGCTAATCCATGAAGTCAGATTACATTGGATCCAGGACAAGTTAGCTAATTGGAAATAAAATTTGCTTGGCAGTCTGGATGATTGAGGGTTACTTTCCAGACTGGAGGCCTGTGACAAGTGGTGTGCCCTAGCGATCATTGCTGGGCTGTTGTTCATCACTTGTATTAATAAACTGGATGAGAATGCATGGTTAGTAAGTTTGTGGATGGCACTAAAATTGGTAGAAATGAAGAAGGTTTTATATAAAATTACAATGGGATCTCGATCAATTGAGTTAATGGACTGGGAAATGCAGATTTAATTTGGAAAAGTATGAGATGTTGCATTTTGGTAAGTCAAAACAGGGCAGATATTGGATCGTGGATAGTGTTCTAGAACAGAACAATCAATCTGAAAATAGCCCAGGTACATATTTCCCTCAAAGACAGGGTGAAGGTGCTTGCCTTCAGTCGGGGCACTGAGTACAGGAGCTGGGATGTCATGCTACAATTGTACAAAGCATTGTTAAGATTGCATTTGGAATTCTGCTGTTGGAAAGATGCCATTATACTGGCTGCAAAAAAAAACAACAAAAATTGTAATAAGGACTTTATTGGGGCTGGAGGCTTGAGTTGTAACAAGAAGGCAGATAGGTAAAAAAATTTTCTTTTCCCCCTCCACCCCCACCCACCCCCCCCCCCCCCCCACACTGCCAGCTTGGATATGGTGAATAATGGGTCTTTTCCCCAGCATAAAAGAGCCTGCACTAGAGGGCATAGGATTAAGATGAGAGCTTAATTAAAAGGGACACGAGGGACAACTTCTGTTTTAGAGAATGGTGGGTGTATGGAACAAGCTGCCAAGTGAAATGGTTGAGGCAAGTAGAATTATAACATTTTCATGACATTTTTTCCAGTATGTCGACAGAAAAGACTTAGAGGGATCAACCAACCACAGACAATTGGTCTATCTTAAAGGAGCAACTTGTTGGCTTGGACAAGTTGGGCCAACAAACCTGTTTCCATGTTGTACAGTTTTGACTCCAACATCATGCTACTCAGTGAGCTATCATTGAACTTGATAGTCTATTTTCACTGAGCTCTTTGCAATGATTTTTGGTGCTGCACTGTGCTTGCTTTTTGAATCACTGTTTAAGTGATTGATGTTTTGCTATGTAGGATACATTAAAGGCTAGTTAAAACAGGCAAATCCAACTTGAATTAGACATGTAAAGTTGTACATTCTGACTTTGTCCTTTGTATAACACTTTTGTTTCTGTCCTCATCCATTCCCTTCCCTTCCAGAAACCCAACATCCCTTTCTTTGTTTTCCATCTGCCAGTCTCTACCTTTTATCCCCATCTTCATTTTGATACCATCACTATCCCATTTCAAGGTTGTGAAAGGACTGTCTCCTAAAATTTTGACTGTCTTAAATGGTAGAATTGCAGTGGATCAATCCCAGTTGTATTGTTTCTACTCCATTAAAGCCAGCTTTGCCATTTAATGATTAAAATTTTTTTTTAACAATACAGCAAAGTGTAAGGCCTTCCCAGTCCATACAATCAGTGTGCCAAATTAAGCGACCAAACCCAATGCATTTTTGAAGGGTTGGAAGAAACCAGAGCACCTCACAAAAGTCCACACAGGCTATGGGGAGAACATACAAAGTCCTTACAGATGGTGCAGGATTCAAACCCTGGTTGCTGGCGCTGCAATGGCATTGTGCTAATTGCTTTGCTAACAAATGCACCTCGTCTGCTTAAAGATCAACTGCAGTTTTTGGATTTGAAGAAACCGTGTCAAACGTAAGAAAGCTATATTTGTAAAGAAAAGCAACAGTTATGGAGTAATGTGGCTGAATTATTTTACTGCACAATGGTCAGGCAGAAGGTTCACCAGCAGAAATTGCACCTTTATTCCCCAACTGACTCCTCAACTAGGAAGAATTTATTTCAGTAAACATAGGTCATGGTTAGATCGTGACCATAGATTCTGGTCATGCTGGCATTTGCAGCCATTCCCAAACTCTAATGCAAATCCATGGGGAAAAATCTTGTGGAAGTGCATGTGCCTCAGTAAAAGATTGCAATAGAAAATTTCACATCTATTATAAATATTATCTGATTGGTTTGTGCTTATCTTTGAAATGTTGTTCTCATGCAGATTAATTTAGCTTGGCATACCAAACCATGTTCTAAAAAAAAATTACATACCTTGTGCAAAGTCCTGTAGGTCAGTGAAATCGGTCGCAACTTGATAACTCTAAAACATTGGAAATCAAAATGTGGCTTTGTAAAATCAAGTAACTCTGACATTATGGTCAAAATGTACAATAAGAATTTTTTTATTTACAGGAAAAATGGTTTTACAGGCGACAAGCTTTAAAAGATTTACATGGTACCCTAGGACGACTGTTGAATGAACTGTTACCATGGGAACAAAAGCTAATCAAGGCTTATCAGAGAAATAGGTAATTTTTTTGTTTTCTTGTCCTCTTTTCTGTGTTTTTTTGGAACTAAATTACGGTGGGGATGGTTTTGTACCATCATGGGTCCAAGTGAGTTTTTTTTTGAACGAAAGAGATTGCTAAAATAGATCATTGGGTCCCTTAAAGAGATTTTCTCCATAAGGTGCTTAGTCAAAGCCCATCACCTTTCCCACTTTTTTCTTTTTCAATTAATTATCAACCTTCTGAAAAATGCAGAGCATATATTCTAATAACATTGCATGTTGATGCATTGTTGCACATTCCAGGAAAAATAAAGGCAAACCCTGCTAAATGCTACTTCAATCAATGCGAAATTCATTTACCATGATTTGGAAAACTGTGACCTGTTTTACACGTGTAATTATTCAGTTACCGTGAGATCTTTCTGGAAGACTTGAGTTACAAGTAGATCATGTGACCAACCCTAAATCTTTGGCTTGGCTTCGCGGACGAAGATTTATGGAGGGGGTAAAAAGTCCACGTCAGCTGCAGGCTCGTTTGTGGCTGACCAGTCCGATGCGGGACAGGCAGACACGATTGCAGCGGTTGCAAGGGAAAATTGGTGGGTTGGGGTTGGGTGTTGGGTTTTTCCTCCTTTGCCTTTTGTCAGTGAGGTGGGCTCTGCGGTCTTCTTCAAAGGAGGCTGCTGCCCGCCAAACTGTGAGGCGCCAAGATGCACGGTTTGAGGCGTTATCAGCCCACTGGCGGTGGTCAATGGGGCAGGCACCAAGAGATTTCTTTAGGCAGTCCTTGTACCTTTTCTTTGGTGCACCTCTGTCACGGTGGCCAGTGGAGAGCTCGCCATATAATACGATCTTGGGAAGGCGATGGTCCTCCATTCTGGAGACGTGACCCATCCAGCGCAGCTGGATCTTCAGCAGCGTGGACTCGATGCTGTCGACCTCTGCCATCTCGAGTATCTCGACGTTAGGGGTGTGAGCGCTCCAATGGATGTTGAGGATGGAGCGGAGACAACGCTGGTGGAAGCGTTCTAATAAGATGTGCGCAAATGACCGTCTGATTCAATGTGTGTCCCCTTTTAAATATGGATAAAATAAAATGTGGAAAAGAATCTGACAATGATATTAAAAGGAAAAAAATTACTTTAGAAGAAAAACTTTAAATTATTAAACAAAACGTGCCAGCAATGTGAAAATCATATATGATCTGGGCTACAATGGTCCACACAATTTTAAGTAAGAAACATGAATATAAAGCACAAATTACTGAAAACAGAAGTCAGTCAATAATTGAAATGGAACAGCTACTTCAGTTTTGGATTGAAGATAGTAACCAAAAGCGAATGCCACTTTGTACAAAAAAACATTCAAACCAAAGCTTTTTGATTCTTAAAGAAAATAAATTTCAAAGGGATACAGAAACTTTTGGTGCAAATTTCGGTTGGTTTATTGCTTTAAACACTGAACAGAATTATGCAACTTAAGAATTACAGAGGAAGTTGCCAGCACTGAATATATTGCTGCAAAATATCCAGAAGTTTTTCAAAAAGGATTTGAACTTGTTGAAACCACCAAGGATTTTTATTTAAATGTCAATCCTAACATGGAAGGAAGCATGGAAGTCCGCAGCAATTTAGAAAAGGCAATTCCTAGCTATAGGAAATTGTATAATGAGAAAAAAAAATCAATATCTGTGCAGTCAACTTTGGACAAATATTTTTCTCAGAAATAGTTTAGTTATGATGTAATTATGAAATAAATGAAAAATATCACAATTGTTTTTATTAATTTTAACAGGCTTGACATTATATGCAGCTAAAAGTTGTTTTTAATACACATTTTTATGTCCTGATGGACAATCTGCAAGGATGGGGATTCATTGTAATATTCCCATTAATTGCTTAACATGAATTTGTCTTACGCAAGTAAAAATTGGGACAAATTAATTGCATAAAGCCGGGTTTGCCTGTGTATTCTAGTTTTTTTTATTGTCTTAAATTTTGGCAGTGTAGCTATTTCTATTTGGTCTTCAAAAAGTATCCAGAAACACAACATAGGAAATTCAAATCAGGACTGGCAGGCTGGGAATAGCTTCTTCCTGCAAGCTCTGAGATTGATCAACAGTATTCTATAATGGAGTAAATCATTCAAAAATACATATTTATTTTAAATTGTATCTTTATGTAATTATTCCATGCTATGTACGGTGTGTGAGTGCGCCGTGGTCCAGAGAAATGCTGTTCCGTCTGGTTGTATATGTACAGTCAGATGATAATAAACTTGAAATACCAGATCATAATCAGGATATGAGCCTTAGCTAATTCTGTCTTTTTTAAGTTAGCTGAAAAATGGTGTTTGTGCTGTGGATATAGTCCATTGTGTGTTGATCTGACCAATGTTTGGAAATTTATGAGAGATTCCCTGAGATATGGGTCTTCATAAATTTTTGTAATAATTGTATGAGAGGTCAAGTCCGAGTAGCCAGAAAAGGTAGATATTTAAGATCCCTAGTATTACTTGAAGAGTTGTGAGTTATGGTTTCTCATTATCATTAAACAACAAATAAAAATAAATATTTTCTCATCATAATTCTTTCTGTTGCCGTAACCAAACTCTCATGCCTGGATCTGCAACATTTGATGTGTAACATTAAGACTTATGGCAAAATATTTTTAAAAATTCTTCCATTTGCCAAAAGCCAGTAAGTATTATACTAGAAACTTGATCAATAAAAATGCTTGCTTTTATAGAGCTCGAATGAAGAAAGACTTTGATGACTTTAAAAAACAGCCTGATAATGATGCGTTTATTAGAGAAACCTTCCAGAATGAAGAAATGGATGGAGATCTCATAAAAGAGATGCCTCTAAATGAAGCAGGATCCTCGAACTCCAATGATCATCAAGAAATAGTTCAAAGGGAATGCTTGGAAATGGGTATTGTCACTTTTTAAAATTTAATTGTTCAGAGCATCATTGATTTTTTGATAGTTGTCCTTGGCTTCAATAATTTGTGTGTTTGATAATGTCTATTGTCCATTGTACATTTGACATGTGCACCAATATTTTCATTTGCTGCAGCTAAACAGGTATTTCATTCAAAAAAAAATCCAACCCCATACGCTAAACTACCACACGCAAAGAGATGATAACCCTAAAAGATAATAAATATTCACAATTACCATCATGCAAAAAAAGTGGCATTTCAGTACTGCAAATAAGCCTTGGGGTGGTAGAATAGTTAATGATTAGGGTAGTAGAGAAGTTTCAAGCATGGTGCTGCATTTCTAGTAATAATTGCATGGTTATTTAAAAGAAAGATTTGCACTAGCAAAGGCATTCTCCTTTGTGGCCAAATACAAAGACAAGAACAGTTTAGCTCAGATTTGTCCATAAGGTTTTGGAACCACTTTTCAGCTTGTATACAAGAATAAAATTCAGAGCAGGCAACTGTTTAGTACCAAGGACCTCTTGTTTTCCTCTTGGTGCTGCCTGAAGTGCTCTTCTTCTTTCTCTTCTTGTGTCTTTATATGGTGATGATTATAGGACCACAGTTCTAGGCCCTTCAGCCTAACTTGTCCATGCCAACCAAGCTAATCCTCTTTCCCTATATTTGACCTTTATCGCTGTGAACATTTTCTATCCATGCACTTGTCTAAACGTCTTAAACAATTGTCCCAGCTTCAACCACTTCGTAATAGTTCTCTCCATGTACCACCACCCTTTTCCCTCTAGTTTTAGGTTCCCCTATCCTGGACAAAAATATTATGTATTCACCTTATCTATCTTATCTATGCCCTTCATGCCTTTATCTTCCCCCCACCTCTTCTCCACCCCCTTAACCTTTTACATTCCAGGGAGAAATATCCAGCCTATCCAACCTCTCCTTATAAATCTTTTCTGCACCCCTTTCTACTTAATGATATCTTTCCTACAAGTTGGGTGACTAAAACTGCGCACAGTGCTCCAGGAATAGTGACACCAGTGTCTTATACAGTAATAACATGACATTCATCACCTGTACTCTGTCCTGACTGATGAAGGCATGCTTCCCAGACACTTTCTTAACCACCCTCTCTATCTGTGTCACCACTTTCATGGAGCAGCGTACCTTTACACCTTAGTCTCTTTATTCTATAACACTCCCTCAAGCCCTACTGTGTAAATCCTGCCCTGGTTTAACCTACCAAAGTGCAATACAGGTACACGATCCTTTATCCGGTCATCTAAAATCTGGAAAGCTCCAAAATACGGAAACTAGGGAGAGAGACGGCAGCGCGAGTTGGGCAGGGGGGGGGGGGGGGGGGGGGGGAGGAGGAGACTGGCAGCGCGAGATGGGCGGTCGAAGGGGGAGACTGGCAGCACGAGTCGGGGGGGGGAGACTGGCAGCACGAGTCGGGGGGGGGAGACTGGCAGCACGAGTCGGTGGGGGGGGAACGACCAGCAGTGCGAGACAGGCATGTGAGGGAGGGGGACTGGGATCACGAGGTGGGGGGGGAGGGGAGAGACTGGCAGCATGATTGGAAGGGGGTGGGGGTGTATAAGACAGCACAATTTGGGTGAGTTTAAATCTGGCTTTCTGAAATCTGGTACACACTGTCCCCCATGGGTTCCGGATAAAGGATTGTGTATCTATACTTGACACAATAATGTTCTGTCTGTCTTTACTTGTCTAACTTTCCCAGTTCATCAAAATTACTTTGTCATCATTAAGCCTGCTCTGCTATACCATCAACTCGTGTGCTCTCCATAATCCCATAATTCCTTTATTCTCTGAAATCTATCTATCGCTATCATAAATACATTTGATGAGGCAACCTTTATTGCTTCATTGGATAGAGAATTCCCACAGATTCACTGCTTCTCTGGGAGAACCAGTTCCTTGTCACCTGTCTCCAATCTAATCCCCTGAATTTTGAGGCAATTTCTGATTGTTTTCATCTCACCTGCCAGTGAAAACAGCCTCCATGTTCCTATCTTGTCTACTCCTTTCATAATTTTGTCTCTATAATATTCCCCCTCATCCTTCTATTCAATGATGAGCATAGTCCTAGTCTGCTCAATCACTCCTCATAAGATGACCCTTTCATTTCTGGAATCAACCTGGTGAAAACTTCTTCTGCATTCCTTCCAAACCTATAGACTTATTCACTCTCCATTGTATCACCAATCTACAGACTTACTGACCATGCTAGCTACATTGTGATCAAAGGAATTAATGAAGAAAACGTACAACAGTTGACCCAGCATTGATCTCTGTGCCACACCACTGATGACGAGCCTCCAGTTGATGAAGAACCTTCCAGCACTCTGTCTCTTACTATTAAATCAATCCTGCAACCAATGGTCAGCTCACCCTGGATCCCATGTGATCTGACCTTCTGACCAGTCTATTAAACTGAACTTTGTTGAAGGTCTTGCTGAAGTCCATGTAGATAATGTCTATCATCCTGCACCAAAATGTTGGAGAAACTTGAGAAGTCATGCAGCATTCATGGAAAACAACAGGCAGTTGACATTTTGAGTCAGAGCCCTTCTTCAGATGTATGAAAAACTGGGTAGATGCCTGAATAAGAAGGTGAAGGAAATGGGGGAGGGGTGTGGGCTCGCACATAATAAATGGGAGGGGGAAGAAGCAAAAGGAGCTATGTGGAGAAAGAAGCTCTCTGATAGGAGAAAGGAAGGGAAGGTACTGGAGATCTAGAGTAAGTCCATGCTGCCAGGTTGAAGCCACGTGTATAATGGAGCAATAACACTGTGTATTATTTCTTGGCAGTCTTCAACCAATGACATTAATGTCAACCTGCCTTCTGGTCAACCTCTTCCCCTCATCTCTTTAACTCCCATCCTCTGAATCCCAAACCCCTCCTTCCATTCTCCAATAAAAAAACCTTTCTCAGCCCTCTTCTCTCCCCATCACCTCTCAGCTTTCCCTTCCCTCTCTCTTTCCTGTATCCACCTATCAGCTGCTAACCTGTGCTCCTCCCTGCCAACCTTATTTGAACATCTGCCTAATTTTTAAGTGTACCTAAAGAAGTGCCCAATACCTATGCCTATGTTTTCCATTGATGCTGCATGACCTGAATTTCTCCAGCACTGTTGTAGATTGCCCTAGACCCCAGCATCTGCAGACTTCTTGTTTACCTCCATGTCTATTGCCCTGCTCTCAGTCTTTTTTTAAAAAAAAAACTCTATATATTTTTTTTTAAATGTGTGAGACTATTTTCTATCCACAAAGCCATGTGGACTATCCTTCATTAATCGTTGGCTTTCTGAGGTAGGTCCTATCTCTCAAAATTAACTCAAATAACTTTATTATGATTGACATTGTTCATTGGTTGGTAGTTTTCTTGCTTGTCCTTGTACCCTTTTTAAAATGCACATCATCCACCCTCTAGCTCTTAGCCATATTTTTTCCAGGGCTCCTGCAATTTCTTCCCTGGCTTCCAAAGTATTCTGGGATAAACTTGATCAAGACCTGTGGATGTATCTTCAATCAGTAATGACTGCAGATTTCCATATTTATTATTTGTGCTGTTCAAAAGCCCTCAAGAAATGTTTAGGAGTATCTGCACCATTAATCCTGCTTCTCAAAACCAGTCACTTGAGATTGTAGCCAAAGATTGTGCTATTCTGGTTTAAAACGCCACAGGTCTTTTCCTTGTTTCTTTTTTGCCCAGACTTGAATTCTTTTTTAAAGTCTCCTTAAACAAGAGTAGACCATATTTTCGAGCATTGTCCATATTGTTTCTGTTTGCTTATTTACCAAGGTTAGCCATTTAATTTGTTCTGCAGTTTGAGAAAGAGAAGCTAAAATCAGGTATTGACATTACAGCTGAGAAAAAAGGTCACGACAGAGGCACGAGAGAGGATCTGATCAAAGATGATTGGAAGGAGATACTAGCAGGGAAGATGTGGTTCCCAGAACAGTTTCAGTTGCATGGGGGATTATGGGTAGGGAAGATGGCCATTGCTCTGCCGCGTATTTATGACGGGAGGCGCTATGGCACCAGTCACCCCGCCTCTGGAGGGCCCTATGAGGCACCTCTCAATATGAATGGGACGCTGGAGCAGCCTTTTTGGGCTGCTGTCTGAAAGATAAGTTTTAAGTTTTAGATCCGCTCTTGTAGCCGGCCTCCAGGTGGAGGCCTGACATGAAATGGCCTATAGACAGCATAAAAGAAAAAGAAAAAGCAAAATTAGTGGGAAGCCAGAGGAATGGGTAGCTTTTTTAAAAATCAATAGAAGCCAACTAAAAAAGCAATAGGGGAGAAAAGATGTAATGTGGATGTTTTTTTCATGTGTAAAGTGTAAAAGAGGCGAGTGGAACTTCAGAGTGGAAGGTGATGCTGGAGAGGTGGTAATGCAAAACAAAGAAATAGCAGAGGGTATTTTGCATCAGTTATCATTCTGGTTCTATGTGGCAGAAATTCGTGGAAGTCAGGGTAGAAGTGAATGTTGTCACTGTTACCAAGGAGAATTGCTTGGGAAGCTGAAGGTGGATGTCAGATGGACTATACCCAGGATTGTGAAAGGCATAGCTAAATATTATTGTGCATGCATTAGCAGAGATCTGTTAGGAATGGCTCTGGAGGATTGGATAATTTCAAATATCATTCCATTCTTTGAGAGAGGCAAAAGACAAGAAATTATGGGCTTGTTATCCTAACTTCAGTGCTTGGCAAGATTCAAGAATTTGTTATTAAAGATGAGGTATCAGTACTCGAAGGCACAGTATAAGATAGGCTAGAGTCAGCACAGTTTCCTTCAGTGGAGATGCTGCCTGGCAAATCTGTTGGAATACTTTGAGAAAGTAACAAACAGGATTGACAACAGAGAGCCAGTGGCCTGCTGTTTATTTGGTTTCAGGTCTTCAACAAGGTGCCAGCACATATATATTAAAGCACATAATTCAAACGTGGTAAAAAACAAACCGGATCATTGGGTTAAAAGTAGGGCTGTTTTCCAAAATGCCCCTAACCCAGAATAAATTTATTCCTATGACCTTAGCTAATAAGACCCTGGACACCTGGTGCCAGAGAAGATCCAGCACTGTTCCCATTAGGAGATATTATAGACGTGAGTCTGAGGTGGTCCAAACACCAAATTCAATTTGTGAAATTTGCCTTGGCAGCGGCCATGAAATACATAACGGTCACTAGGAAATATGACTCTCAGCCAAGCATACATAACACAATGGAATGCAGAGGTGTGTTCCCCTGGAGAAAATTATAACTTAAGAGGGATACACAATACATTTGTTAAGGTGTGGCAGCCATACTTGGCAATGCATTCAGGTACAAGTGTGATTAACCCTCCCAATGTCTCTCTCACAAGGAAATAGTGGACAATATGTCAAGACAAGCCCAGGAAATAAATCAGGCCTGGCTGGCATCTCCCCCGCCCCTCCTTTTTTTAAAAAAAGTTTATTTACATCATCATCTTTAGTCATTGATATGTCTTTCTTTGTTAAGGTTGGGGTGGTGGGGGGGAAAATAAGGGCTTGATATAAACTGATCTGTACAAGGAGAGGAGTGATCCCCTGTGATGTGTGTAAAATTTGAGTCTGTAAAATTACAAATAAAATTTTCAAAAAAAAGGTGCAGCACATGAGACTGCTTTACATGGTATTACGAGAAAGGTCCTAGCATGGATAGAAGATTGGCTGACTGTCATAAATTAGAATAATTGGGGCATTTTCTAGCTGGCTGCCAGTGACTAGTGGTGTTCCACAGGGGTCAGTGTTGAAGAACATGAATAGAAAAGCAAAGAATGAATAGAAAAGCAAAGATATAAAGCTCTGGCTTTCTAAGGCATTGGTCAAACAGCTTTTGGAGAGCAATTTTGAGCCCCATGTCTAAGGAAGGATGTGTTTCTTGGAGAAGGCTCAGAGGAAGTTTACGAGAATTATCCCAGGGATGAGGCGACTATGTATGAGGAGGGTTTGATGGCTCTCAGCCTGTGCTTGCTGGAGTTTTGAAGGATGAAAGGGGATCTCATCAAAACATACTGAGTACTGAAAGGGTTGGATAGAGTTGATGTGGATAAAATGTTTCCAGTGGTGGGCACAACCCCAGAATAAAAGTGTACCCTTTTGAACAGCGATGAGGAGACATTTCTTCAGCCAGAGGATGGTGAAACTGGGATTATTTGCCACATATGGCTGTGGAGTTTGTTATTGGGTATATCTAAAGCAGAGGTTGATATGTTCTTGATTAGTAAGGGTGTCAAAGGTTATGGACAGAAAGGATGGTGAGGAAAAATGCATCAATTCCACAGGCCGAATACTCTAATTCTGCTCCTACATCTCATAATCTTAAGATTTTTTTTTCTCAGATAACAGTCATTGACTCTAATCAAGGACTGTTGTATTACACCAGGAAGCAATAGTCCATGTGCTTGCTTTTGGAATGAAGTGGAACTTGCCTGTATTAGTCTGCAAAATGGCAACTACTGGTTTCCTTTAGTCTGATAAATAGTTGAGTGCAATAGTAGAATGCAAATAATGTAAATGATGGAATCTTTTAAGAAAATGTAGCATAACAGACCTACTAAAGAGGAATTATTACGATGGATAAATCCTCCATTGAAAAAGACAAATATAATTATTGTCTTTCAGAGCACTTGCATGTATCTGCAAAAGAATGTACTGTAATTTGTTAAGAGTCATTTATAATTAAACTGGGGATAGCCTTTAAGACTATAGCCCCTTTTACACTTGCAAGTGGTCCCAGGAATTAACGCCCAATTGGCCTAAAAAAGGTCTAGTGTGAAAGGAAAATCTCTCAACGCCGGCATCAGATGATGTCATCTCACAGCTGGCATAGTCTGCCTCGATCCCTAGTACAATACCCAGCATCTGCAGATGCCGGCGTTGCAATCAAACAAGTATAGAATGGGCAATTGCATTCTGAGAAAGAAATGACCCAAGTTTTTGCATGAGTGTGAAGGAAGAAAAGATTAAAATGAAGGTATAAATTTTGCTGTGGGAGAGAGGGAGGAAATAAATAGCAATGGTGGACAATTTTTAAACAGCATGGGCGAGTTGGTAGTGCTATAGCGCACAATTTATAAAGACAATGGGGGGGGGGAGAAGCAATGGTGGACCTGAATTCCCAAAATGCTGTGCAGCAGAGAAACCCCTCCATGAGTGCTCTGTGCATGCAGCCATCCATACAGCCTTTTCTCTGCTGCATGGTATTCTGGGAGGGCAGGCCCACCATCGCTTTTTCCAATGGTATTTATATATTGTAAACGATAGCGCTACCAACTTTTCCACGCTGTTTAAATTATGCGCGATAGCGCTACCAACTTTCCCACAGTCTTTATAAATTGTATGCTATAGCGCCACCAACTTTCCCATGAACATGTGTTTAAAAATTGTCCACTATTGCTATTTATTGCAAGCACTTTACCATAGTCCCTTATAAGTGTTTATATAGGTCGGCACAACAGCAGGGGTTGAAGGGCTCATACTGTGCTGTATATAAAGCTTAATTATGTTATAATTAAGCATGATAAATCTTGTTTGAATATAAGATCGTAATACATTGGTCAGGATTTAGGGTAGGTCCATCATCATTCGATGCATCTTGACGTCACTGGTAGAAGGTAGAACAGTCCTAACCCTGGAGATGGCTCCTTGAACATGTGAACGTGTGCAGTGTCCCAGTTAAGAATGGTCAAGTGGGTCCAATTAAGTACGATGCAAATGTAAAAGGGGCTTGTATTACAAATATAGCTAATATGTCCATGGTTTGGCAGCAGTGCCATGACCTTCTATATGTTTCATCATACTACTTCTCTCAGTTGAGCACCATCACAGCATGCAACACAGTAGCGGATTACCTGTTTTACAATTCAAACAAACAAGTTAAATCACTCTGGATATTTTGAGGTTAAGAAATAGAAGGCAGCTTATAACTACCAGGTTCCTGCTGAAAGATCAGTCCTTTGGAACTGATCAGTTTTGAGATACCCCCTTTTCTTTAAACCCCCCCCCCCCCCAATTATCTCTTCTGATGGCTAATTGAAGATTTGCAAGAGAACCACACCCAATTATGCAACTGACTTACAATCTTAGCTGCTCGTACTGAATACTCAGAATGTTTGTACATTGCTTCAAAAGATGGTTAATTCCAGTAAACTGCAGGTTAACCTGTAGACATTAAATCACAATTTTTTGAGATCGTTGCATTCTGACCGTGTTGAGGCTGATAAGATTTTCGCTAAGCTAAAATTAGTCAGATGTTGTGATCTTTGTTATCGATGAAAATGAAATAAGAATCTCATTCAGTGAGTTTAAATGCAGCTATTTGTCTTCCTTGACCTATTTGAGGCATTGGGGAATCATTTAGAGTTGTGCTTTCAACAAAATATTTGGAGAATGCTGAATTAAGATCTCATTGATTTCCAACTGACAAGGTCTTTAATGCTCCCTCTGTGCAAACCTCTCATTTTGTTTCATGCATGGACAATTGCATTGCTGATGTTTTTTTTTGGTGAATAGAGTTAATGAATTGTATATCCTCATTGTGGACTAATCATACTTGATTTTTGTGTTTCTCTAAGTTTAATGTTTAGAATCTATTCACTTCTGTGAAAAAAGTCATTCAATTGTTTTAATGGTTGCAATACAGATCAACTCTAATCTTAGATGCTTGGTGTCCTAAGGAAACAGACGTAACTGCTTGATCTGGAGAAACCAAAGAAAGCATTATAAGCCATTTTAGTGGTGCAGGAACTTGTCATAAAGCAGCTGGTAACCAACCTGTCGCTGACTGTCTTGCAGGAAGTAGGCCTGGGAGAGGGTTCCAATTTTCCAATGATTTTTAGGTATCTCTCAAGAAGGCAAATGCATAGCTACCATTGGAATACAAGTGCCTAACCTTTTATCCAAACACTGGCAACCTCCAAAAACCAGCACTTTTTTCTCCCGGTGGGAGAGAAGCAGGTGGTGGCTAGCTCATTATGGGAGCAATGGCCCTCTTCCTTACTCATAATCCCCAATGCAGCTGGAACCGCTCTGGCACTGGCAGAGTGGTTTCAGCTGCATTGGGGATTATGGGTAATGAAGATGGCCATTGCTCCCACATTTGAGCCATCACTGCAATCCGGTCTGGTGCTCCATAAACTCCGGGCTCGGAAGCACCCCTGCTGCCGTGTGGGGAGTTAGATGGGGGGGGTGGGGGGGGGTGACAGATGGCACTACACTGCTGGGGTGCACCTGAGGGCCAGCCCGACAAGCTGGTGGAGCGCCTGAAAGCCACCACCCAGTGGCCCACTCCTCCTGCAGCTGTGCACCTCGTGTCCAGACTTCTGTCCCGCTTGGCCGCCTTTTTCGCTGAGCTTCCAGGCCGCCCTGTTTCCTCCAACCTCCACTTGACCAACATGCTGGTCGCAACCTTCCTGTATGCCGCACGTCGAACAACCGGTCATCACCCTCAAACCTCCTGCGCTCTGCCCTGCCTCGGGCACAAAATAGTCGGGGCATGCTGACTGACGGATGGGAGGGACAGAGGGTGAGGGCTAGGAACAAGGCATTTGCTTAAAGGACCAAAATCAAAATTATTCCAAAAGATTCCGAACAACATCAGGGGTCCGATCCCATATAAAATGTTAGGCACCTGTATAAACTATGTAAATTTAACTGCAGCACATAACTTTTGACTGCCCCTTTTGATGATTGATGCTTCGGCTGGCTATTCAGGAACATTTTCATTTCACTTCTAAGTATTATGCAGTGAAAATACAGACCCTTCAACCCATCACATCTATGCTGACTTCCATGACCATCGATTCTAATCTCACTTGTTTACATTAATTTCTTATCCCTCTATGCTGTGTTCTGTCGAGATGCATTGTGTACATTTTTACTGATCCTGTCTCCAATATTACCTCTGACAACTCATTCCAGATATCAGCTAATCTTTGTGTGGAAAGATTTGCTCCTCGGATTTTCTTAAAGCCTTCTTGTCACTTTAGCCTCTACCAAATTTTGGACATTTCTATCATGGTAAACACACATTGAATGTTTATCCTTTCAATACCTCTCACAATTATATATACCTCTATCATATCACCTCTCAACTAATAATTAAAAAATTCCAATCCAGGTAAGATCGTTGTGAATCTTTTCTGCTCTCTCTCTAACCACATCCCTCCTGAAAAGATCTGGTAAATAGTACTGCACAAATACTCTAAATTCAGCTTAACCAACATTTTATACAACTGTAACGTGATGTCCCAAATCTTGTATTTGCATTCTGAACAACTTACATTGGTTCTTGGGGGAAGAATAAAGTTTATTTAATACTGTTAGTCTTCAAATAGCACAACAATGTCTTTAAATAGCATCTATGATATGGTAAAATGTTCCAGGCTTATGTTAGGAATACAGGTATGCCCCTGCTTTTCAAAGTTCGCTTTACAACACTTTGCTTTTACGAAAGACCTACATTAATACCTTTATTGGCTAACTGAAAGAAATCCAAAGAGGATTTTTACTTTTATGGAAAAAGGCAAAGCGAAAATAGCATTCCGTGGTTGTGAGGAGACTGTGGGGCAGTGGGATCAGTGTTGGGACTGAGAATGGGCTTTTGGGAGGGGCCAGTAGGATTAGTGTGGGGACTGTGAGCAGGCTGTCAGGAGAGTGCAGGGCAGTGGGATCAGTGTGGAAGTGAGAGCAGGCTGTCAAAGAGCACATGGGTCTGGAAATGCTCGAAAAATGTTCCCATATAAATTAATGGTACATAATTGCTTCTTCGCTTTACGCCATTTTGGCTTACAAAAGGTTTCATAGGAACACTCTACTGTCAGACAGTGGGGCATACCTGTATTATCAAATAAACTTGGGCATCAATTCACATAAGGGGACATGCGGGTGGTGACCAACATTTTTATCAAAAAAGTTTCAAGACCTTCTCGGAGGAGGAAATGGGAGAAAATATGCATTGTTTTAGTGAAGGAACTCTAATCTTGGGCCTTGAAATTAAAGCCAAGCATTCTGAAACTCTAGAAATATCTAGTGAGCAGAAGTCAATAGAGTGCATATATTTGGAGAATTTAGGGTTGGAAGATTTTGAGTTGGGGATTTAAAATTGAAGTTGAGAATTTTGAAGGCTTTTCTGAAAAAATGAAGGATTTTCTGAAGGCCACACGTAAATTTGAAGGGCAGAACATCACATTCTCTCTGGGTAGGCTGCAACCTATGAGCATTGAATTTTCTCATTTCACTTAACCCCTACCCTGATCCATTTCCAGTCTTTCCTGGCCTGGTACTTGGTTTTCAGGCACCTCCTAATGCCTCCCCCCCCCCCGCCCGTATAAAATCTCCCACTTTAATCCTATTACCTTGGCCCCTCCCCTCCAATCATTGTTATGCTTGTTATATCCAATTCCCACCTAGCCTGAAAGGGACCCAGCCCAAAATATTGACTGATCATTTATCTCCATGGATGCTGCCTGACCTAGCGAGTTCCATCAAATTGCCACTTTTTGCTCAAGGTTATAGCACCTGCAGATTCTTGGATCCAAATGACTACACTGTTGATGATGGTGAATTTTTTTTGGATGATAAACGAAAATCCTGACTGCCCTTAATTTGACGGCATTCTAGTCAGTTATGACCTGATCATGATTTCCTCCCCAAATTGACATCCTTGCCATTATCACATTGCCATTTATATTGAGAAAATTGGCTGCCGTTTTTCCTACATTATATCAGTGGATAGGTTTTCAAAAAACCTTTTTTAGGAACACAATGCTTTGAGTGACTTGAAGCATGCAAGACATTTTATAAATATGTGTCTTTTAGCGTCAAGTTAACTTAAGTTTAGCTTCACTGAAGTTTGAAAACAAAAATGATACATTTCTCAGAGCTTTGTGCATTTAGGAAATCATCTGATCATATGCACAACTCCTGATGCTGGCTCTTCTCCACCTCCAACCTCTGCATTCTTGCAGTGCTGGAGCCAGCAGAATGAAGAGCTTTGTTTCCTATTGTACACAATATTTTGGGATGCTTGTGCAATAGACTCACAGAGTTTGGCAGCACAGAAACAAGCTTTGACTTAATTTGTCCACACAGTCACGTTTTCTGCCCAAGCTAGCCCCATTTGGCTGTATTTGACCCATATCTCTGAAAACGTTTCCCATTCATCTAGTTAATGGAAAGTGTTCTTAGAACATCACAGTGGCTGGAAGGGAGATGTCAGAGAGCTGTAGTCAATAACTGTTTGTCAGACTGGAGGCCTGTAACAAGCGGTGTGCCTCAGGATTCTGTATTGGGTCCCTTGCTGTTTGTCATATACATTAATGATCTGGATGATGGGGTGGTAAATTGGATTAGTAAATATGCAGATAATACTAAAATAGGTGGAATTGTCGATAATGAAAAAGGTTTTCAAAGATTGCAAAAGGATTTGGACTGCTTAGAAGAGTGGGCTGAAAGATGGCAGATGGAGTTTAATGCTGAGAAGTGTGAAGTGCTTTATTTTTCAAAACAGGACATGCATAGTAAATGAGAGGACATTGAAGTATGCAGTGGAGCAGAAAGATCTAGGAATAATGGTTCATCATTTCCTGAAAGTAGAATCTCATCTGGATAGGGTAGTGAAGAAGGCTTTTAGTATGCTGGTCTTTATAAATCAATGCAGAGAAAACAGGCGATGGGAGGTGATGTTGAGACAGTTCAAGGCATTGGTGAGGCCAAATTTGGAATACTGTGTGCAGTTCTGGTCACTGAATTATAGGAAGGATATCAACAAGGTAGAGAGAGTGCAGAGATTTATGAAAATGTTACCTGGGTTTCAGAATCTAGATTAGAAAGAAAGATTGAGCAGATTAGGTCTTTATTCTTTTGGAGTGTAGAAGGTTGAGGGGGGATTTGATTGAGATATTTAAGATTATGAGGGGGATAGATAGGGTTGATGTGGATGGGTTTTTTCCTTTGAGGTAGGAGAAATTGAAACAAGAGGTTAAAAGGCAAAAGTTTAGAAGTAACATAAGGGGGAACTTCTTCACTCAGAGTGGTGGCTGTGTGGAATGAGCTTCTTGGAGAAGTAGTGGCAGCAGGGTCCATTTTGTCATTGGATAGGTATATGGATGGGAGGGGAATGGAGGGTTATGGGCAAGGTGCAGGTAGGTGGGACTAGAGGAGAGTACTTGGTTCAGTGCAGACTAGAAAGGCCAAGATAGCCTGTTTCCGTGCTGTAATTGTTGTCTGGTTATATTATTGAAACCAAAGTGTCTTGCACAGAACTGCTGTAGCTCCCCACAAAACACCAATTTCACATGCCTTTTTACCCAAAAGAATTCTTGGCCATTGTTTTTTATTGTTTTTTTATTGTTTAGAACCAGATAAAGCAGTCAAAAAAAGCAGAGGATCTGACATGTATTCAGTATTTACATGAGCTAACATTGGTCACATAAACAACATCTGCAGTGTTTACGTTTAATGTGGCAGAAGTTTTGGGCATATTAGCTGCCACTTATGCATTGTTAGTTACAGGTTTGCCTGCAACTTTTTTTGCTTAAAAATTATCACTTTTATTTCTTTCAGATGATGTCTTTCAATCAGATGCGGAGATGCTTACGGCCAGATTGAAGCCTCCAAGAAGAGAATGTTCCAGTAAAGAAGCACAGAAACAGGCTTCCAAAAATCCAAAAAAGCAAATTAAATTGAATGATCTTGAAGGTTCAAAGGAATCTCCTCTTTGCAAAAAGACCAAAATAAGCACAAATGAAGCTGATGCAAATTTTGATACACTAGATGTATCATTTAACTCTGATGTGGGGAACCAAATGATTGAATCAAAACCTGCAACAATACAGCAGCCTGTTGAGTCACCCAGTATGAACAAATCATTTGAACAGTTAGTTAAATCAGACAACTCAAAAGGGGAGACAGCCGATGTGTCCCGATCAGGTGTGCAAAAAGGGACCAAACCTATTCAAGCCTTACTTGCAAAACATAATGGGAACAAAGTGACCTTAACCAGTCAGGCATCCTTCTCTGTAAATGAAGCAAGCAGCCCAGAAGAGATGACGACTCCAGCCATGTTACATCCTAGTCCAGTAAAATTCTCTGCACACTCTCCTGTGACTCCAAAAGCTCCTCTGCAAATGTTGTATAAAATGCCTGATGGATCTTGTGTTCCAATTGATCTAAGTAACAGCCAGATTAAGATTGCAGTCCAACCTGTTATTGACCCAAAATCTGGAGAGAAGATCATGCAGCAGGTGCTTATTTTACCCAAGAATTTCTTGTCTCAACAACAAGATGGTAAATGTGTTGAAAAGGTAAGTCCACCCAAGACAACAAGGGAACTGGAGAAACAAAGCTCGGTAGTCTCTCCAAATAGTAACTTGACACATTCTCCTTTGGTTGACCTTCAGTGTCTGTCACCTGTTAAAGTTCAGTCACAAATTTCTAGTTTAACGAAAGGTAGGAGCACGGCAGGGTTGGCAACGGTAACAATTTCTGCTAGTCAACCAACAAAAGTTGCATCATCTTCGTATAATTTCATGGCTTCATCAGCCATTGCAGCAGAAGGAAGGCCAGAAATGCCAGCTATCATGGCCCCTGCAGTTGCAGCATCAAACATTGGACATAGACAATCAGCATCTGTTCAGCCAATAACACAACCGAAACTACAGAGCCGTTCAATTAGTAACACCGGAACAACACAGAACTCTAACTCGCAGCAAACAAAGGAATCAAATGAAGCAAAGCAGGAGCTTAAAACTGTGTGCATAAGAGATTCTCAGTCTATCTTAGTCATGACACGTGGAGGAAACACAGGCGTTGTTAAGGTGCAAACCAACTCGGACCAAAAATCACCAAATGCTATTACTCCCAGGCCAATATTTACTTTTTTACCAGAGGTTCAAAACTTTGTTGTATCAAAAACACAGCCGTCATCACCATCAAGCTCTCTTGTTCCGACACAGGCTTCCCTTTCAAACCTTGGTCAGCTTCCTGTGACGAGTCCTGTTTCATCAGTTCCATTAGGCCAAAACCAGTTGGCTAGGGAAGCGATTAAACTGGGACCGAGGAAAACTGTGAATAATCCAGGAGTTGTACCTGTTCGTGTGCCTCGACCCACAATGTTAGCTGTTTCGGACAGTCCAACTGTGCACACCAGTACCCACAATGCCTTGAATAAAGTCAGTAGCTCTGTGGGTGGATTATCTAGTGCAGGTCCTGTCCAAAATAAATTAACAGTAACTCAAGCACCATCACTGCAACTCTCTCTTGATAATGCAACTTGCAAACAACTCTTTATTTCCCCAACTGAAAGCAATAAGGCAGGAGATGGTACATTTTTGGCTGGAACCACAGTGCCAAAACTTCTATTGGTTCCTGGTCCTTCTGCTGCACCTTGTGGAACAAGTCAAGTCAGCATGGCTCCTAATGCACAATCTCAAAAGTTGATCTTTATGAGTCCACCTGTGACATCAATGTCCTCGCCCTCCAACTTAATACTAACGAAACTTCCCCATCCTCAGCATGTTCCACTGCTAAATGCAGCACAGATGTCCATGAAGAATGCAGATCCTTGTCAGGTTGTACTGGTTCCATTTGCTGGAGAAGCACCAATTAAGACCAATCCATTGCCTGGCCCATTTCAAGTGAAAGAAATTAATAAGGGAAATCCAGCTCCTCTTGTTCGTAACAATATACAAAAAGTACCTGGAATTAATGTTTTGCCGAACATGTCTGCAAAGGTTGGTGAGGGATTATCTACCACAAGTGCAGTCTTAACAACAACTTGTATAAGCGCTTCAGCAATTCCTTCAGTTGTAGTTGGGAATCAAAACTCTGCATCCTTTAAGAATGCCACAGGAACTAAGATGTCTATAAGAAACACACACACAGCAACAGTTCCAACGTCAACCTTCAGAACTTTTGGTTCGCTTCCTACGACATTACTTCAAAGAAATGAGGATGCTTCCAGACCCAATCAAACAATGTTGACAGCTGGGCACACTGTTGCTATTCCAACAGTGAAAGCAGAGCATCTTTCTTCCTCAATGCTGCTGACATCCGTACAGCCAAAAGTGTCACAGCAACCGATTCCATCTCTCCCTTTGTCAATTACAACTGCTTTAGCAAACCCGATCACTGTCAATTCAAAGACAGTACCAGTAAGCTTACCAGTTACACCTCAAAATTCACATTTTTCTAAAGATACTTGTCAAACAGTTATTCGATTCCAGAATCCAAACACAGTAGCTTCACAAATCAGTTCAAGTGCTGCTTCCAGATTTGCATCTCTGCAATCATTCACTTGCTCAAATCCACCAGCTGTTAATGTGTCGTCTCCAAATGTTTTGGGTCTTAACTCAGCTCATCAAGCAACGGTACCCAGTTTAACAAAGCACCCTGTAAGTACTCACGCTGTTACTGCAGCTACTCCCTTAATGCAGCCTGCGGCTCCTGTGCCATCTCCTGTCAATAGAGTTTCTGGACTACTGGATGAGACTTGCATACGACAAAAAATAATCATCAACACAAGTACTCCTCTGGCACCAGGCACTCAGATAGTCGTTAACCACCATCGGTTTGTTGTTCCACCACAAGGCCTTGGATCTGGTAGCCATGTCCTGCTAATTTCCAATACACTGAAACAAAGTCGTCCAGGATTTTGTGCAGGAACTGACGTAACAACTGCCTGTCAGAAGGCCATGATGGTACCTGCTGTATCCCACTGTTCTCAAACCTCCGCGTCACCTTGTGTTCCTCCATCTGAAAAATTACTTCAAAACCTTTGTCCTCAGAGTGCTGCGCAAATGACGACTGCTGTTTCCAAATCTGCTCAGTTAACAACGGGGTCAACGTTGATGAATATTTCTGCGGCAAAATCGCGGCCTCAAACTGTAGTATGTAACTTCCAAGCCCCTGCATCCCAGAGTGCCACGGTTCTTCCTGTAGACACAGCATTCAATAAATTATTGGTTAGCCCAGAAGGAGCTGTTTTAAATGCTATTAATACTGTGGGTAATCCAATGGGAAAAGTGATACCGCCATCCTCTCTGACTTGTGTTCCGAGGAATGCGAGTGCTGCTGTAGTCTTCCCGGCATTAAAGACGCCTGACGTCATTGAACCCACCAGAACGATATCAGCATCTGCCAGTCTTTGAGCTACGACTGCCATAAATCTGAATCTTGGGGGAACTTGAGAGCTTTGGGCAGGACTGGGATCATTCTTGCATTTTGTTTTCAGTTTGGGGGATAAGGCACAATTTACTACATCATCCAAATTCTATAAAACAGTGACTGAGATGTCGAAGAGGCACAATATTTATTATTCTGCAGTTACTAAATTCCTGTTGCAAGGATGCTTTCCTAGTGTTGTCTCTGTGAAATTTGTGTATTTCAATGTACAAAGCAATGTTTAAAAATTCTAAGACAGCAAATTTTCAAGGTACTTGTAAAATTTCCCCTGGTTTTATAATTTTAACAAAATCATAGCAATTTTCTGGATTGCTTACCGTGCACTCAAATACTTCTTGCACACTTGCAGTATGACCTGTATTGATGTCCATATCTTTGGTATGCTGCAATGTTCTACTTTAAGTGGTTGACCTTTTGTATAAAAAAAAGAAAATGTTCGGTTGAATCATAAGACTTGTTTATATGCGATTGCCTTTTTAAAGTATTTAACGTGGAAACCTTCAGCAGTTGTACAGTTGTAAATACTTTTGAACCCAGGAAGTTGTACTAAAGTGAATGTACAAAAAGAATTTTGCTAATTTATTTGTTTGTTTATATAATGTATAGGTTTTTAAGCTGTTTAGTAGCTTTTAAGGACCAGTGTTTAGAGACATGCAGACAGATCTGCATGATTAAAAATGTGTGCAATTGTTATTTATATGCTGAAGTAGTTTTTTATTCAAATACAGGTTCCCTCCCCAACTATAATTCTATGTTGATTCAATTCCAAATTTGGAGTAATAATATGTCTTTGAATTTGACTGTGTACTTGGGTTACGAATCTCTTCCACTTGGCTAATAAAGGAAAGAAGAAAAGAAGCCTTTTAGATTATAGTACAGTTAGGATTTTTATTTTCCTGTTTAGTTTTAAAGATTTTTCTTGCAGAATTGTAATCGCAAGGAATGATCATCTTAGAATATAGACTGGAAAACTGCTGGTACCATGGATGCAAAGAATGTCATGAGGAGGGAGTTTTTCTTGTGAATCCAAGAGGATCTACTGCTGGTTTATTTTCTAATCATTCTTTTGGCAGATGCAGTCCTCTCAGAAATTTGAGGTGATGCTTCAGTTAAGGAAAGGCAACTTTAAATTAACCTTTTTTTTCTTCAGTGTCTCTGAAGTTTATTTCAAACATAGAAATGGTATTTGTGCAGACCACATTTCTAGTATGACGAGTATGTTTCATATAGCAAAAATAATTTAATTGTGTCCTTTTTGTTTGAACATTTCTTCATGTTTTCAGTGTCTCAGGAATTAGTGGTTCTAATATTCTAGAATCAGAAATGTGCTCTTCAAAAAACGTGCTTCCCCTCTACTGCCATCAATTCGGCCCTTAACCCACATCTCTCGACAGCTATCAATTCGGCCCTTAACCCACATCTCTCGACTGCCATCGATTCGACCCTTAACCCACATCTCTCGACTGCTATCAATTCGGCCCTTAACCCATATCTCTCTACTGCCATCAATTCGGTCCTTAACCCATATCTCTCTACTGCCATCAATTCGGCCCTTAACCCATATCTCTCGACTGCCATCAATTCGGCCCTTAACCCATATCTCTCGACTGCCATCAATTCGGCCCTTAACCCATATCTCTCGACTGCCATCAATTCGGCCCTTAACCTATACCTCTCGACTGCCATCAATTCGGCCCTTAACCCACATCTCTCGACTGCCATCAATTCGGCCCTTAACCCACATCTCCTCATTCTGGCCCCCTGGTCTTCACCTACCACAACACCTGCCTCTGTATCCAACATATAATCATCTGCAATTTCCACCACCTATAACGTGATTCTACCACCAGATACCTCTTCCCCTTTCTGCAAGGTCTGTTTCATCCGGGACTTCCTTGTGTACTCCTCCCTTCTCACTGATTGCCCCCTTGGTATCTACCATCGTTACAGCAGGAAATACTATACTTGCATCCATATCAACTGCCTCACCATCATTTGGGACCCCAAACATTCCTTTGAAGTGAAACAACACTTCACTTGTGAATCTGTAGGGGTCTTCCTGCAGGTGCTCCCGTTGTGGCCTCCTACGTCGGAGAATCAGGACACAGACTGCAACATAGTTTCATTGAGCACCTTCACTCTGTCTGCTTCAATAACTGGTTCCTCCCAGTGGCCAACCATTTCAATTCCACATCCAAATCCCACAGCGATATATCAGTCCATGACTTTGTGCACTGTCAAACTGAGGCCACCCGCAAATTGGAGAAACATCTGATATTCTGTCTGGTCATTCTCCAACCAGATGGCATGAACATTGACTTCTCCAGTTGCTGTTAGGCCCATCCTTTGTTTTTCTCTCTCCTTATCTCCTTTCCTCCAGCTTCCCACCACCTTCCCTCCCTTCAGAAATCTACCCCTCTCCCTATCACTTGAGCATTTTTTTCTCTTCTGCTCACCCACTGTAGTTGTCAGTCAATGAATGTCTAGTTCTTCAGCCTTAGCAGAGTGCTCAGCTGTTTTTGTCATTATGCCATGGATCTAATCAGTTGAAGGTTGGCTTCCATGATTGGTGTATGGGGAAAGAAGCCAAGTTGATCATCTACGGGGCTTTCTGGCTCGACATGGCTACACGTGTTTTTTTTAAACAGTCACATGCTGAATCCTGCTATCATTGAAAACGGATATTGGTGGGACTTCATCTCATTAGCTGTCCATTATCTTTCGCAAGTAAATATGGTTGGTGTCATGCTGTGGCAAAGTTGAGCAGTAAATTGACTTTCCCACTGAGATCTCCCTCTCCTGACAAAGTTAGAATTTTCTCCCCAGATTGAGATGCTGGCTCTGCAGCCCAGTTGAATCAGAATCAGGATTTATTGTCATGGACAAGTCACAAAATGTGTTTTGTGGCAGCGTCACGGGGCAAACCTTCATATAAACCACTTTACACTTTGCAACCATAGCACGGAGCAGTATTGCAAGAACTAAACTTTTAATTCATAATAGTATTATAAGATATTACTTTGATATTTTCAGTATCCTTGCTTATGTTAAATGGTGTACAAGACAAAATTGACATTGGTAATCTTATTTTTATGGTCATGTAAAGGAATGGATGCATAATTGACCTACTGTTTTTATGACCTAATTTTCAGTGCATAACTATCCTTATGAACCTCACAAGGATAATGCAAATAAGCATCTCTATACTTAATATTCTGAAGGAAGAGTAGCAGGTACTTCAGCCCTTGTAGTTCATTCAACTGTTCATTTACTTATTTTGTTGAACCCATAACATGGAATAAAGCAAAAATGAAGCTAGTCCTTGAGAAGCTGAGTCAGGGGAACCATTATGGAATAAATGATAAACATGTATTTTGTATCAATTTTAATAATAGAAAGTAAAATTTTTAAACAGTATATTTGGAGAAGAATGACTGGATGAAGGATTGTTAAATTCCCTGAACTTGATCATCTCCATCCTTGACCCGCCCCCCCCCACCCCCACCCCGAGGTGTGTGCGCCGGCTGTGAACGTCCCGATGGCATGAATTCCAAAAAAGTTCATTTGAATCGGAAATCACCAAATCCAACATTGTTAAGAGAAAACCAAGAATATTGGTAACAAAAGACCTGTAGACCTAATCTCCATGGCAGAGAGGGCACTGGAATCTGTTGTGGATATCTTTTTTAAAAAAAAGCAAAGAATAGTGTGATCAAGAGTGTAAAGATAATTTTGTTAAAGAGAAATCTCATTGAGCAAATTCAAGTTCTTTGAGCAAGTCATGAGCAGAAAGCTCAGTATATAATAATTGGACTTTCAAAAAGCATTCGGTCACATATAGCATAAAATCACGATCGGGCTCATGACAGTGTAATCTATTAGCAAGAATTGAAAACTGCAAAAAAAAAATCAGTGGACTGTGAATAATTATTAAATTGAAGAAAAAGATGGTGAGGGGTTCTGAATCATCCAAAACTCAGCAAGTGGTGGCAGAATGGAATGAGCTTCTGAATGAGGTAGTTGCGGCAGGGTCCCTTCTGTCATTTAAGAAAAGGTTGGATGTGTACATGGAGGTGAGGGGGTTGGAGGGTTATTGGCAGAGAGCGGGAGGTTTGAGCTAGTGGAGCTGTTCTCATGGCCTGTTTCCGCTCCATAAATGGTTATATGGTTATGTAGGCTGAAAATAGCAGATGGTGTCAGTGAAAAAGTTTTTTTCTCTTTATTGGGAAGAGTTTTAAAAGTTTACTTTAGATATGTTTGAGTCCTTTTTAAGTGTTTTGTTCATCAAGGTCTGGGTGTTCACATGGGCACAGCAATTAATGAAAATAGAATATTGACCATAGTTTCAAGAATAGTGTGTGCAAAATGAAATAATGAGTTTGTTGTCAAACACATTACACTGCATATGCTCCGAAATTATTGCAGCAGTGAACAGATGGTTGTAATGAAAAACAATAATAGTAAACTAATTGAATTAAGTTAAATGAGACAATAAATGCACAAGATAATAAATATTTATAGTTATAATGCAAGAAAAAAGTGACTCACAGTTGGGCCGGACAGTTCTTTTGTACTGTGGGAGCAGTCTGATTAATGTTCCAAGGGGAGATAGCTCTTGGAAAGAAACTGTTCTTGAACCCAGAGGAGCTGATTTTCAGGCTTCTCTACCTTCAGCCTGAAGGTAGCACTGAGAAGAGGTTGTGATCAGGGTTTTGGGCATTCTTTATCCTGACGGCTGCCATTTTGAGGCAGTGTCTCACATAGATGTCATTCCTGGGCACTTGAATTTCCAAACCAGACAATGATGCAACGAGGTACCTGCAGAAGTTTGATGGAGTATCTGGCAACATACTAAATTTCCTCAGACTCCTGAGAAAGTAGAGGCATTGCTGTGCCTCTGTGCTGTCTCCAGATAAGGTCTTCTTAAATGTGGATTCCCAGCAACTTAAAAGGTTCTGACTCTCTACTTCCTTCTCATCCATGTAGGTAGGTTCATATTCCCTTCGCCTCTCATTTCTAAAAATCCTGAACCAATTTGTCTTCCAGTCATACAGGTCTTTGACAAGCCGAGAGTATTTCTTACAATTATGACCACATTATTTAAGGGTTCATTCAAAATAGTGAGGTAAAGCTTTGCTGGATTGATTTGTGAGATGAGGGTTTTTGGCCAGTGAACAAATGTGTAGAATGTTCTTTGTGAAATAAGTGGATATCTCGGTGCAACAGTAGGAGAATGCTTTCCCTGGCTGGGAGGTTTGGCAACAAGTATGAAACTGAATTGCATCTCCAAGAGGCGGGGTCTTAAAAAAAGTGGCCTCTGTCCTCAAAGATCCCCCACCACCCAGGCCAGGCCCTCTTCCCTCTGCTACTGTTGGGGGAAAAAGGTACAGGAGCCTAAAGACAAGCACTCAGTGGCACAAGGACAGCTTCTTCCCACTGCCATCAGATTCCTGAATGATCAATGAACTAAAGACACTGCCTCACTTTTCCTGCACTATTATTTAAATTTATTGTGAGGTGGTTTTTATATGAATGTTTTCACTGTAATTCTGCTGTAAAAGACCAAATTTCAAGACTGGTTCATGACAATAAATTCTGATTCAGAGTATGTCCATTTAAAATTAAGATAAGGGTTTGTTTTTCTATTTTTTTTAATTGAGACATACAGCAGGGTAAAAGGCCATTTTGGCCCACAGTCTGCTGCTCAATTTACAGCCCATTAACTTACACCCCATTAACCCGGGTATGTTTTGAACAGTGGGAGGAGACCGGAACCCCCAGAGAAAACCCACACAGATACAGGGACAACGTAGAAACTCCTTACAGACAGCGTGGAATTCAAATCCTGGTCCGGTCTCAATCGCTGGTGCTGTAAAGGCATTGCGCTGACCACCACGTCAACAGTCCCGGCCTATGTCTGTTGCATGTCTGGAATGTTCAACGGTGGTGAAAGGTGGCTGCTTAGCTGTAACATAAAGTCAAGTTGAAGATGCATTTGAATTCAGGGGTTTATGGAATTGGAAAGCAAGAGGTTGAGGCCATAATTATGCTGAATAGAATCCACTTCTCTGAATGAGCAATCACAGACAAAACTACCTTCACCAATCTCCTTGCGTCACCTGACCTCCAAGTCCCATGCAAATAACAGCATGGAAAGGAATTAGTCTGCAGTTCTTGTCCAAACATTGCTGGTGGGGACAGTGTGTGTCATGTATGATGTCATGTATGACAACATCTATGGGGAAGTAAGTGACAGAACAAATTTAAATTTTGTGTTGATCAACTGCTGGGCAGTTTCGGTGTCAGAATTGAATCTCATGACAATGTGACCTTGTGATCCATCATATCACTTCATTTAGTGCTACCATCGAGTAAGGAGACCAACTGTAATTTAATAAGTGCAAAAGCAGTGTCAAGCATACTTCCATCAAGCTTTCATTTTGTTTTATGTGCAACACACAACTCTGTTAAATGACTAAGCTGTCTCACAACCAAAGGATCAAACCAAAGTTCTGCAGTATTGTTGCATGTCATGAATGGTTATGGACAATAAATAGAGTGAGGCATCATATATGCCATGTCTTCCACAAATGAATACAAAGCTTAAGAATTTCCAACCATCTCCATCCATCTGAGTGCCCATTGTTAAAGGTGTTTATTCTATTCACTTTTAACTTGAAACCACAACATCCACTGGAAATTCTAGTGCATGAAATTCTTTGGTCAGTCTGCCTATTTCTATCAACTACCCATTGACATTAATTTTACACTCTGCTTGTCACCCTGAAGACACTGCTCCCAGCATTAGTTGTGTCTCTTGCTGAACTCATCCCATGTCGTGTTAACTACTGCTTAACCATGGAACTACCCAAGACAAAAAAAGCATGGTAAATCTTTGGCAGTTTCTTGGGATCGGAGAGGAGTTGTTTTCATTCCAGTTCGTAGGAATGCAAGCTTTAATGCACAAATTCTTTAACACGTAGTGACTTAGATCTCAACTACCATGCAATTTTGATAGTTGGTTCAAGGACAAGGATAGCCAAGGCAATTAAAGACCAAGTTCTGATGGACTGACATAGAACATTACAGTAGAGTCAAGGCCCTTTAGTCCTTGATGTGCTGACCTACGTATTCCTACCAAAAGAAAAACTAAACCATTCCTACTCATAACCCTCCATTTTTCTTTAACCCATGTGCATGTTTAAGAGACTCAAATGCTGCTAATGTTTCAGCCTCCACCACCACCTCTGGCAAGGCATTGCAGTAACTCACAACTATTCTTAAAAAAAAAACCCATCCCAGATGTCTTCCTTAAACTTCCCTCCCTTCACTTTGTACAGATATCCTCTGGTGTTTGCTATTCCTGCCCTAGAAAAAAAAAGATGCAGGCTGTCCACCGTATCTATGCCTCTCAGAACCTTGTAGACCTATTAAGTCACCACTCATCCTTCTACTCTCCAAAAGAAAAGTCCCAGCTCTGCTAACCTTGCCTGATAAGACTTATTTTCCAATCGAGGCAACATCCTGGTAAATCTCTGCACCCTCTCCATTGCTTCTATATCCTTCTTGTAATGAGGTGACCAGAACTGAACACAAAGCTCATCAGAGATTTGTAGAGTTGCAACATGACCTCTCAACTCAATCACGCGATTGATGAAGCCCAGCATCCCATAGGAACTATCTTATCAAATTGTGCAGCAACCTTGGAAGATGTATGAATTTGGACCCCAAGATCCCTCTGTTCCTCCATACTGTTAAATATCTGTCCATTAAGCATTCAGGTTTGACCTTCCAAAATGAATCGCCCTCACTTATCCAGATTGAACTCCATCTGCCACATTTCTGCATCCTGTTGATATTTTTTTGTAATCCACAACAACCTTCAGCTCCATCTTCAACTCCTTCCAACCTTTGTATCATCTGCACTTTTCCACTTTTTATCTAGGTAATTTATAAAAAGCACAAAGAGCAGGGGTCCCAGAACAGATCCCTGCAGAACTCCACTAGCCACTGACCTCCCATCCACCACTACTACTGGACTTAGATAGGTGCACATGACAGACATGAAGTCACTCAAACCACATTCACACATGGGCACAGTATCTACCCCAGAGCCATTTTCTCATGTCCCCTCACTTGTACTTCTCCACCTCAACCTGTACAGTTAGCATCACAATGTACTTTAATTATGATACAATAATCATAATAGCCTGTTGTGGGCCTCTTGATGTGACAAATGTCTTCAGAATAGCTGTCACAGGAAAATAGGAATGGGTCATTTGCCCCACTATTCAATATGATTGTGATTGATCTATGTTGACCAAAATTCTTCTGTACCAGCTCCCCATAATCCTCAGTTCTTGATCTTTTCAATATTTATCTCTCACCATTTTAAATAGATCTAATGACATGGCTTCCACCACTCCTGCCCTCAGAGATTCACCACCCTCCTGAGATACATCTCAGTTTTAAATGGTTGGTCCTTTATTTTGTAGCAATATCTCCTGGTGACTCTTCCACTTGTGTAAAAACTCTCCCACCTGACATCGCTTTTCATAAAGCTAACCTAATTGATCCCTTGCCTGCAAGCTTCATTCAAGCACTGAGTTGAGTGGAGAGAGAAATAACTGGAATGTATTGGGCTAATCCACATTTAACCTCAAGGCACCCTTTGGCTGAATGGATTTGAGTAACTGGTGTTACTCAAGATAAAATCTTGACTCTAGTTATTGTCACCCTTAGCATAAATGAGAGGGATAGTGGATGGACGCCAGTCTTTTCCAGAAAATAAGAAATAGAAACAAAAGTAGAGCATTGTGGCTGATCTATTACTTCTACTGTTTCCTGTACTATTCCCATATATCCATTGGTTCCCTCAATATCTTTTAAAAAATCTTGTCCATCTCTATCATGCAATTCAGCCCTCCTTTCTTGGGTTGAAAATTCCAAGATTTGTTGTCTTCTGTGTGAATACATTTCTTCTCATCTGTTCTGATCAGCAAGTTGAGTGGTGTCACAACAACCTTGCATTCAACGTTAGCAAAACGGAGGAACTGATTGTAGACTTCAGGAGAGGGAAATCAGGAGAACATGAACCAATCCTCTTTGAGGGGTCAGCAATGGAAAGGCTTAGGAACTTCAAATTCCTGGCTGTCAACATCTCAGAAGATCTATCCTGGGGCCTCCATGTTGATGCAATCTCAAAGGCTTGTGAGTGGCGAAGCTTCATTTGGAGTTTGAGGAGATTTGATATGTCACCAAAGATTCTTGCAGGTGTACCAGGGAGAGCATTTTGACTGGTTGTGCCGCTGTCTGGTATAGAGGTGCTAATGCACAGGGCAGGAAAAGTCTACAGAGGGTTGTGAGCTCAGTCAATGCCATCGTGGGCATCAGTCTTCATTAAGGACATTTACAAGAGATGATGTCTCAAGAAAGCAGCCTCTATCCTCAAGGACCATCAACACCCAGACCATTCCCTCTTCACACTGCTACCATCAGGAAGAAGGAGCCTGAAGACAAACACTGCAGAAAAACTGGTTCTTCCACTCTGCCATCAGATTTCTGAATGGACAATGAACTGTAGACACAACTTCACTTTCTCTTCTTTATGCACTAATTTTTTTAAAAATTAATTTACAGCAACATTTGCACCTGACATGAATTTTGTAACCTGTTCATGACAAATAAATGTTGATCCTCCTTTGCTGATCCTTTATTCTGAGACTGATTCCTGGTCATCTGCCAGGGAAAAAGCATTCTGCATTTACCAGGCCAAGCCTTTAAGAAATTTGTGCAGTTTAACAAAATCCTCTTTCATTCATCAAAAGGGAAGTATATGCCCAGTCTGTTTAATCTCTCCAAGAAAAACAAACTTCTCATCCCTGAATTAATCTGATGATCTTTCTGTCCTTTCTCCAATTTAGTGCATTTCCTCTGGCATCAGCCAGCCCTTGCTGTGTGGATCAAAACCTTACTTATAGCTCTAATTATTTGATTCATGAAGATCCTGGTCCCAGCCAGTTCAAATGAAACCTATACTGAGAGAACAACTCCTTTGTCCAGTACTGGTACTTAAGATGTTGCTGCAGGACAGTGTCCTTGATCCAATCATCTTCAGCTGCTTCAATGAGCATGTACACTTCAAAAGGTCAGAGCTTGTGTTGTTAACTCCATGGTGTATATTCCCAACTCAAGATGATAAAGCAGTAATGCATAAATGCTGCCAAATGTGAGAAATATCTGATAGATGGCAGGTGATATTTATCCCACAAGTGCCAGTCAACTCTTGTTGTTCCAACAAAATAGTGTCTTACTATCACCTTGAGATGTTTAACGTAGACAGGCTCCAAGCAACATACTGAGACTCATCAGGGACTTGAACTGGATCTCTGGCATGAATACTGCTGTCACAAGAGTAGGTCAGAGGTTGAACATTCTGTCACTCACTTCCTGGCAACTCAAAGCCTTGAAACCAATTGTAAGGTACAATGCAGGAGTGCAAAGGAATACCATTTCATACCTTGATGAAGGGCTCAAGCCTGAAACGTTGGTTATTTATCTTTATTTTGATATATAGGACTGAGTTTCTCCAACACTTTTTTACTTCAACCATGATGACTACACATTTGTGTGTTTGACAAAGAAATGTATACCACTTCAATAGTACTTGAAGTTTGATGCCTTCCAAGACAAGGCTATTTGCTTAATGGGGAACCCATTATTACTACCACATGTCTGCACTGTATGCTCTCTACAAGGTGTGCTGCTGTGAAGGACAACATTATCTTCACTGGCCTCCACTCTGCAAGCTGCCAGCAGGATGCACAGAAAAATGAGCAACTACACATTACTTTCCAAGTTATTTTCTATTCTGACTTGGAACTGTATTGTCACAGTCAAAGTCCTGAATTACAATACTTTGGGAGAAACTTCCATACATTAACTAAGAGCTGAAGAAGGCAGCTCCCTAACATTTCTGATGGGCAATTGAAGATGCGCAATAAATGTTGACCTTCCACCCCTTCATGCATCTCATGAATAACAAAAGAAAATGTGATGCCATTTCTTATCTAAAACGTTTCCAATAGTTATTAAACCACCACAATCTATAAACAGGGCTAAGCATTACTTTCATTTAGGTCATAAGAATAGTGAATGCCAATGTCCTTGTACAGATTCCTAGGAGAAGCATTTGGTAAATGGAGCATGTATCATTTATCCCTACTATTTTCCTTGTATGTAGCAAGGTAGCCTCTAACTCCATGCATTTTCACTTTTGTTGATCTCTTGTGCACTAAATTCTCAGATGCCTTCCAAAAGGCTACAGAGATTTTTTTGTGAAATTGTTTATTTTGTTTTAAAATTAGGTTGATAAATCATGGCTTGTCCTTCATAAATCCATGCTGGCTCTGATCACTGTTATCCAAGCACCCAGGCAGTCTCCTCCTCCTGATAAATATTCTGTAATTCTAATTCTTTTACATTTGATTCTCTACTGGGTTAATAAAAGAGGGTAATAATACCTGCCATAAACTTGTCAACTTCCTTCTGTAATTCAAGAAAGTCAATGCACCTGCTCTTTGAAGATGTGAGGAAAGAGGGGAAAAAAACTCATTGATCCTCAAAAGTCTTCTTGATGTTACTTTTGGTAGTGTGTGTGGAACAGGCTATCTTTGCCCTTCTGTCCTAAAACACCTCGTGATCATTGAGTAAGTTTAATGATTGCTTCTTCTGATCTTTAATACAGGTATTTCACTTGCATCCTGTTTTATAGCATGACTGAACAGATTAATTCCAGACTCTTACTGATTGTTCATAGCAGGTAAAATTTTGGTTCTCTTCTTTTTTTAATTACCGTGGCAGGAGAGGCAATTGATCTGCTTAAATGGTTGTAAGAGAAAGCTAAATGTACTTCACACTTTTTAAATGTAAACTTACAAAAATGTACTGTAGAGCGCGTCGAAAGAATCAAAAGCTTTTTGATCCAAACCAAGGCTTTTATTAACTAGAAGACTGGAGCATATCACATGTAGGTCGACCAGTCCAGAATGACCTGGTCTGGCTAGGAGCAACCCTTTAAGACCTGCCAGTAGGCGTGGCTACGCTCTCAGCCAATCACAGTCATCCTACACTACAATCTGTACATATACACATTGGTAATAGAATCTGTACTATCACATGTACCTTTCACTTTGAACAGTGCAACTTTGATTGCAACCTGCTGCTGCCTTCTTGTGACTCTAGGAGCAGAAACTACTGTCAACGTTTTAATTTCAAGTCACTGCCAAGTGTAAAGATCTGTCAGAGACCAAAAGCAACTCCCAATAAATCTCAATGCCTAGGAAGTTGCAATAAACACCATGATTTATAACTGGAACCAGATGAGGTTTCAATTTGTGTATCAGGTAACCACGTTATAATGTTGCATGACAAGCATTTATTTCACCAGACTTGTGCAGTTTGAATCATTTACTAAAATTCAGAGATTTTCCTTAGTGTTCACTGTTGGATTATTCTGAAATGCCCTCGTTTCCTTTTATGTAAATTGAGATTTAACATTATAAAATGTATTAACTTTGATGTTTGCAGAAATTGAAACAGTGATGTTAATATTGAAAGCATGTAATTACAGCACATTAAAATATTACACTTCTAAATAAGCAAGAATAGATGAATAATGTTCATCGGAGGTGTTGAATTCCTGTGCACTGTCAGTTCAAGGAGAATATGCTGGTGGCATTTGCTCGGAAACAATTTTCCCATATGCAGGTGGAGCATTTGGAATCTGTTAAGTAATAAAGAAAGATTAATTGTTTTTAAGGTTAGTCATTCAAAAGGTTGGAGCAGATGGACTATTAGTGTTGGAATCAGTTGACAGCATTACAGATTTTAGTGCTTACTTTAACATTTCATACTGACAGGAGTAAGAAAGAAGTTGGACATTTTCAGGTATTGTAAGGTAAAAACATCATGAGATGGGACCGGAGAAGGAGTCACCCAGTACTAAGGAGTAACAGAATGCAGATGTGACCTTGTACACTCAAGATAAGCTTTGCACTAACAAGAATGATGTGCAGCAGACTAACAGAGAAGGATAGCAACAGTTTATTCATTGGACAATGTCATGGTATGATCATTTACTAAGTACGTATCCTGAGGTATAAAAAAAAAACACCACTTGCTGATAACGGCAGAATGCGCCTTCTCCAACTAACACTGTTAGTTGCAAGTGTTACAATCCGGCAATAAAGAACAAAGAACCTTGATTTCGACTCAGTCTGGTGTTTGACTCACTCATTCATGAACAAAGCAGACCTAACAGTATTTAAAAAGTACCTTGCTGACAAAGCTGTGCTCTGTAGCACTACCTCGGCTTTAAATCTAGGAAAGGAATAGTGCAAGTTTTTGTTGTTACTTTGAGGCATGATATAAAACAACCCAATAAAAACACAAAGCTGGAGAAACTCAGCAGGTCAAGCGGTGTCCTTTATATAACACAGGTTAAAATACAAAATGTCGGTTATGGTTCCTGATCTCTGTGCTATATAAAGGACACTGCTTGACCTGCTGAGTTTCTCCAGCTTTGTGTTTTACTTCAACCACGGTGTCTTCAGATCTTTGTGTTTTACTTCCCATAACACTACCCAAACTTAACAGGAGACTGTCAATAGTGGATAGAGTATCAACAAGCCCAATGACATATCAGATTTTAATAGAGCCTCTGCTGGGACATTCTTGGAATGTTTAACTACTTAGTCTGCAGTTATTCAAGAAAAGACACTCCTGATAAGTATTTGTGGTCACAAGTCAGAGTGAGGGACAGTTTGAGTCTACCTCTGGACTTACCAGCCACAAAGTATTTTTTGCTGCCAATCCTAACTTGTGTCATCAAGGTTATTTAATTATTTTACAAGTTTGAATATTCCTGTGGGTTTAAAACCTCAATATTCACTTGAGTGAACATCACTTTTGATTTATTGCCTTAAAGTCAAGGATATAAATTAATTTTCTAGATTATAGGCAATGAAACTTGCCAAAAAATCTATGATCTAAACAGTTATGCAAATTGCTGTGTCACAGAAATATAGATTTGTACCTAGAATATGTTTGTGGAAAAGGCAAGGACTTACCAGGTTTGAATGGGTATAATCATTCATCGGTATTTTGGTCTCCAATGTGGCTTCTTCACTTGGGTGAAGTGATGGCATGAAGGAGCTCGCTGCACAATTGGATTCATGTCGACTCTGAAAGAAGAAATTTATTAATAAATACATCTCTGGGCATAACTGCAAATTACCCATACTGATTATGCAATGATTAATACCATGTATGGAACATCCAAAATGTGGTTAGTAAATTTATAAACTTAAACTATTGCTGTAACTGAATATTCCCAAATGTGATGAAGAATTATCTGTTTCTTTCAAGACAGATTCTTACTTGCCTGCTGTGATGTCTGGTATTTCCTGTTTTTATTTCAGATTTCCAAAATCTGTAGCTTTTTTGCCTTTTTAAAGGTATTTTAATATATATTTTCACCAATCTCTTGTGTTTTTTTTGCAGCAAAAGTTTGAGGCTTCTCTTCAATACAATTGTTGGTACAAATACACACTGCAAAACTTGTACATTTGACTCCAAGAAACTAGCAGAAAGTGCTGGACTTAAATGATACACTTGGCTTTAGAAAATATTACATTTTCCGTGCCTGCAGATGCTGCCTGATCTGCTGGGTTTCACATTTTCAGTAACATTTGCTTTGTCTCTCACAGTTCCAGCATTGTATTTTCTCTTGTCCTTAATTTTCTATTTACACCTCCTCCAGACAGATCGGCTTCATATTTTCACTACCCTTTCTCAGCAAGAACTATCACCATCTGTGCCATACACTTTCTCTTGGTCTCCGCCTTAGCACAGAAATCCCCTTGTTCTTTTCACCCACTGCAATTGTCTGTAAGAAAAAACAATTTTGAGTTCTAGCTTTTCCTGGAATATTAACTGTTTCTCCTCAATAGGCACTCCTTAACCTATTGAGTATTTCCAACATTTCCTGTTTTTATTTCAGATTTGTGAGCATCTACAGTTTATTTCCTTGAGATTTTAATTGTTCCTTTTCATATTTTCTTTGACATTTTGATTCTTGTGATCAAACTTGAAACTGTAAGTTCAATTACATGAATAAAATATGCTGGAGTATCTTTCTTTTTAAAGTATTTTTATTGTGTTTAACAAAAACCCTTTACACAAGGTGAACTGATGATAACATAAATCAAATCCTATCATATACATATATCAATTGTAAATTAGAAGCAGAACCATTTTCATTACATTAACTTATCTAGTTCAGGACAACAAATTCTATAATTGTAATAATTAAACAATTAAATTTTAACTCTTACTATTTCCAATAATAACATCGAATGCAAAAATTATACAAGTAATACACATAAAATTCCCTAATATAAGATATTTAATATTTCTCTGATGTGATCATGAAAAGATTAGTAAGGATTTTTTTTAATCCTTTTTTTTTCCTTTTTATTATTAAGACAAACAAGTAAAGGGGGAGGGTTTAACTACAGATTATGGATCATATCACAGAACAACAGACCTGGAGTATCAAATATCCATTGCGTTTTCTACAGTACCAGCAGCCAATTATCAGTAGAATTACAAGGATTATAACCAGAACAGCAATGCCAATGGCCCTGATAAAAGAAAACAGAAATGTCAATTTATTACCAGTTTATAAGTTCATCTGTTCTACATTTGGAAAAAAAAATTCAATAATTATTAGGAAGTTTTTGCAGCCTAAGTCTTGATTAAATCTAACCTACCATGCTGGACAACAAATATTTTCAAAAGGTTGCTTCCTGAAAAAAACATTGGGGATTATGATAGAGAACATCAAGCTGAACACAAAGCTAATTTCAGATTTCTGTACCACGTAGGTAATTGGAGAAACATTAAATGTATCGAATTTCATATGTTTAATTGCATAATTTTGCTGACACATTATGTTAATTCAACTGACCTAATAATGACCTGCTGTTGATTTTCATTTGATCTCAGCATCTGATGCCTCTCCTTTCAGTGTCTAACAATAGATGGCCAGCATTGGTGGATTCCAGTTGCCTAATGCCGCTTTTCCATGGTTACAACATCCTGGTGAAACTTTTCACTATGTCCAACACTGACTGCACCAAGATCGGTAGGGAAGAAGTCCAAGGGCGAATGCAGAAAATGAATTTTCAACGACATGTTGCATTTCATGGATTTGTCTGCCTGAAGAATGTTTAAAATATGACAGGGAATCACAAAAATAGGGTATATCCTAAAAATGGTACATAAGAGGAAAATTTTATGGTGATTTTTGTGATAATCAGCCCAAAATCCATAAAATACTCCCAAAAATATTCAGGATGCAGATTTCTTGACACTGCTTTAGAAATAGAGCATTTAGTATCCTAAGCCCAAAGCACCATTTCATGAATTTGTCTTAATTCACTTACTTTTGTAATATCACTATCAGTTCCTTACAAAAAATTCAGTCTTACTTCGGAACTGTTCTGTTGTCCCTCATTTTGTCCCACAATATTTGGGTTGAGTTGTTCTGGATTGGATTAATTATCTCTAACATTAGGATTATTTCTTCTTGTTTTAAACTTCTGTCAGAGGATGTAGTTTAGCCATTAATAGTTCTATTAGTCTTATGCACTTATTCAAAAATCAAACTTTAATTTTTGATAAGCAAGGAAAAGCAGTTTATTCAAACTGCCCTCATAATTCAACCTTTGGAGCTCTGTTAATAAAAATAGTGAAAATATGCTGCATTCTTCTTAAGGCAAGTATATGAAAATGGGCAAACTTTCAGTGATGGAAATCTCTTCAACCTGACTTCATAACAACAGAGCAATCTCATTAGGTAAACAGCAATGGTGATACAATCTTTGGTTGTAATATCACTGGTAAAAAAAAAGCAAAAAAGATGGTTTATCTCAAAAGTAAAGCAATATTATTGCTTATTTATATATTCATCCATTTACATGTGCTGACAAATTACACAATAGAGTAAAAAAATTACATAGTACACTTGATCCTGTAGCTATCTTTTATAAAGAGGGTCATGGTAATTAGAGTCTGTCATGACAGATCTGTTTTTTATGGGTTCAAATTGAAAATGGATATTTTAAAGTTACTGAACTGCTTTATAAATTAACCCATTTTAAAAATAAATGCTTTTTATGCCTTTACCCAATTGGCTAATAATTGTATATTTGCACAAAATGCAGCGATTTTTCCACAAATACTTGGAGGAACATGTATTGGAAATTAATAACTGTAGACATTGACTTACAGATGTCTTGATAAATAATGGTGGTGTTTAAGCCGAGTTAACACTGGTGATTTTGTCATGAGTTTATGAGGTGTCTCTGGATAAATAGTATCATAAACCTTCAGGATATCACAATGAATTAAGTCATTCAATCCTGAAAGGCCAAAACTTTAATGTCAAATTGCAACTTTTCCAATTTTAAGGGTTATTATGTAGAAAGAAGAAGCAGATTAGAACATAAACATGACTTGATATATTGTGACAATTATTGTGGGGAGTGGAGGGGGGGGGAGTGAGAAACTACTAGTGCTTATTAGATTAACAGATTTTTAACACTCAAAAGTTATTTTTTTGTAAGTAAAATTCCTCTCTTTGGTATTTTGTCTAAAAATAAAATCCAATTTTCTTCTCAAGTTGCCAATTATTCTTGAGTTTTCAACACTGATTAGATAAGCACCCTATTAGCAGGCTGCAACATTTCCATTCCATTTTAAACAATTACAGACTGTCTTTCCATTTCTCAAGGACTGTGTGTTTTTTTTTCCTTTTTGCCAAACTCCAAGGACATGCTAAAAGTGGGTCTTCCTGTCAGAATTTTAGTGTACTTTTTGTTATGTGCCATTCTAAAACTAATCTGCATCTCGGGAAATGTTGAAAGTGACTTTACAAACCAAAGATATATTTGTTCTACAGTTAATACTCTGAATACTTCCTGATTTGTTCTTCAACTTCAATAAAAAAATTCAATCTTTCATATTTTTAATTTAATGGAAAATGTGTCAGAACATAATATTTATAGCACAAAATGGAGTCTTGCATCTTAACAGATGTATGTTCATACTCCGTATCTCTGTTCCTACATTATTTAATCTCAATCCATCAAGACTATTTCATTCTTCCTGATACACCCTACCTAGGTGATTCATCCCCAGCACGATTCCTCCCCCCCCCCCCCCCCGCCCCCTTTACTGGTTCAGGAGCATTTACACTGGCAGGTAAACCAGTAAATTGGCTGTTAATTACTGGGTACAAATGCCAGAGTGAAGGACCTTAAGATAGCTTTCCCTTAAATGCACCAGTTTTAATAAGGGAGACACTGTCAATACATGTTTTATTCATTAGTAAATAATGGTGCTACAGCAAACTATACTTCATTATAAAATCATATAAATAACAAACTTTCTATGCAAATTTACTCTTGCATTTTCCTGGAGGCGATTTACACCAAAAAGTTTTGTTTCTAGTCTCTAATCCATAAATATATTAGATATTCTAAGATGTTTCAACAAGTAAAGAAACTTGATGTATACTTTAGATGGAATTACAGTAAACATATTTGTTTTACAGCACAGAACTTTTAAAGTTCACTCACTATGTAATTTACAAATGAATGCCAAAATCAAAATTTGGTTTAGGTGCTTTGAACAAAGTACATTTTTAGCTGTGTTGAAAGACTGTCAGCAGTTTATACCAGTGGAACAGACCATAACATGAAGTTAGCTCACAAATGAGTAGAAGAGGTGATTTAAAAAAAAACTTGCATTCTCAACCAAAGGATGTTCAGACTTACTCTTCTAAGTTTAAGTAAAGACCATCTGCCCTGGATCCAAAACCACCTGGCACGTAGTAATCATTTTTCGGCATTTCTGCAATGCCAGTTAGTATGCGGAACAAAAAAGATATAAACGTGAATGTACACAGAGAATATATTAAATGTGAAACATTTGGACTGTTCAAAAGAAACAATTGGCAATGGCAGTGCGCAATGTCACTATTTACTCAGGGAAAAGCCCTTGAAATTAATTCTAATCATGTTATACAATATACAGTAAACAGTTGTAATCACATCATGAAATGTTGAACTAATCTTATAAATGTAAGGATTATTTGATTGAATTAAAACTGAATGAAACGTGTTATTTTAATTACACCAATGAGCATTCCAAAACTTACCCTTGTTAGAAGCCAGCACTGACGTCTGACAAGATCTTAATTCCAGGACTGAGTAATGATGGTATTAGCAAAGCTGCTCTTTTATTCCACGCAAACCCCCTGAATGGAGTTCTCATGACTATCATGAGATCAAGGCCTGACCAGCAGGATTTTTTTAAATTGGAATGAAATAAGAGCAAACTGCCATTTTTAAAAAAAAAACTATAAAATTCGACATTTTCCAGTTTAATCTGCCAACAGCATTAGGAGTGCAAGACTGAACTTAAACGCTGAGTCCAGATATCACCTTCTTTTGACACTTTCGGGCATGCAACTTTTAAAAAGAATTTAGACATACAGCACTGTAACAGGCCAATTTGGCCCTATGAGTCCGTGCCACCCAACCTACAGCCTTGTACTTTTTATTTGAATGATGGGAGGAAACCAAAACCCCCGGAGGAAAACCCGCGTAGACATGGGGAGAACGTACAAACTCTTTACAGACAGCGTGGATTTCGAAGTCAAGTCTGGCCCCAGTCGCTGGCGTTGCGCTAACCATTGCTAACTGCTACACCAACCGTGCCGCTGAAATGTTTCCAGCGCTACTAGTTACTCTAAAGAAGCGAGTGTGTTCCATTTAATAATTGAGACAAATTCAAAAGCTTTGGGCAAAAAAAAAGATTTTTATTATTTGTAATCATGTGTTTTTCTTTCTCTTTCCTTATTTCCACCTGCCACCTCATTTCAACTCCTTGGGTTAGCTACAAGTGGATGGTAAGAATCCAAAGTTCACACAAAAAATTGCATATGCAAACTGGAGTCCATAACGAGACTGTTTAGTATAAACAAGGACTAAATTTAAAAAAAATCACAAGCACTCATGGTATGGATAAATTGCCATGATTATGAAAATGAATTAAAGAGATTATGAAGCTACGAATTAGAGTCAAAACTGGAATATGTTTGGCTGGTTACGTGAAACTCCTGGTACTGATCCTGAAAGATTTTCCGTGTGTGATTGAATTATCATCTAATCAGATTCCAGAGGCCATTATATATATTGAAGGTTGTATTCTAATTTGTATGCACCGTTAGTTAATGAGTAATGAGTATTTACTGTTACGTATGCAAATATAATGTACGGATGGACTGCAATTTTTTCCACTACAGACAAACAAGTATGTAAATCTGCGTTATATTACTAAACATGCCAAGACAGAAAAAGAGATACATAATAATCATTCATGGTTGCAGTTAGTGTAAAAAAAAATTACTTTTCAATAGTTCGAACAGACCTTTTAGTGGTTCCAGACTAGTTTATGGTTAGGGTAGGATGGGAAATGTGAGAACCTGACAGCTGCTAGATTAAAAACTTCTTGAATTGAGAGGTGCTGAAATTTAGGCCTGAAAGTAGCAGTGAGAAGAAGTTGTGATGGGACCCTTTATGATGGCTGCCTTCTTAAGGCAGAGTTTCACATTGATGTCTGTAATGGATGGGAGGCCCTGTTCCCTCTAAGCTGTGCGCACGCCCGCGTTTTGCAACTAGCGCACAAAGGAAATTCATGGGCACACGCACGGAACAAAACATTTCAAAGTAGAGAATAAAATCTTAACTACATATGTTATTTTGTAGAATGCAATCATACTTGCATTATATTAAAACATGCCAATCCAGTTTTATTAGCCGTGAGAGATAGGCTGCACCAAAATGATCTTGAAACAATTTCAAATTTACATTGGCACAAGCATTCGGTGCGCACATACTTTGTCACAGGAAAATAAAATTTGCACCACGTAAGATTTTTGCGCAAACTGACTCCTAAAAATTAGAGGAAACCTTGATGGGAGCCTTCTGTGTTCTGGACCCTCAAGCTTCCAAACCAGTCAGTACGCTTTGTGTAATTTCCTCAAATCTAGGCAAAAGATTGTACTTGCAAGCCAATCCTTTAAGCTTTTTTCCCTAAAATTGTTATGAGGCTGTTATATACTGTATATTACTCAATCTCTGATTGGACTATAAGTATGGTTAACAGGTGCCTGGAGGACTGGAAAGACACTTGACTACTAAACATGTCAATTCCCCATGGGACAAGAACTGTGATCCATAGTTTGAATACAGGGATGTTGTGAATATTGGACCAGGAGATTCTGGTCCTGTCAAATTAGTTCTAGGACTCACCACAATATTTTAATTCCATGAGATGATTATTTAATATAAAATATTTGTTCATCAAAAATTCTTGTTTAAGTATATTACGAGCTAACTAAACTTCTTGTAGGGGTTCATTGAAAAAGCAGAGTATTAAATGTAATGTCTATAGCAAGCCTTAAGAAATTTTCTTGATACCTGGTAAGGAAATGTTTGTGAAATTAACAAATAGCAGTTCTTTGGAAAAAAAATGGATTCATAATTTTCATCCTTCTATTTTCTTTTGTGCTCATGTAACACTATCAGCGTATGGCCTGGCGTTAACACAGGCAAGTCTTGATATTCAGTCCATTGGACATTTTTCTGTGTATTGTATTGGTTGGGGCCACACATGAGCAGCAGTTTATCATTTCCTTTTTTTCTGCTGCGGACAAGATGCCCATCTATCATTCAGGGACAAATGATTCCTTATTTAGGATGATGCAGCATGTTTTCATTCTCCCCAAGGGGTCAGGAAATGGAATGTGTTATTTGTCAAGTTCAACGACTGATTTCTCTGCATTTTAAACTGCTGAACCAAGTGAGGTTATAGTAACAGGGTCAAACATAATTTGGCACATTGTCAAATATGTCAAATACATATACTGTACAAAAGACTTCTGTTATGTGAAATGAGCATTATGGCGGTAAAACCATAGTTAGTTTCCAACCCAGCAGAATAAAACCCCAACTCCGACACATCCTTTCGATAAAATACAACCATTATAAGAACAGCAGAGTGTAAAAGAATGTGGAGACATCAGAACATTAAAAGACATGTTACAACAACCTTTTACCACTGATCAGACTCAATTTACCCCATAATTTTGACAATCCTGATTATTCAAAGAACAAATCCAGTCCTATAGCAAAACAGAAATAATAAAATGAGTACACATTATGGTACCATGGTCATAACGATCTCCTCTATTTACCAATTCTGCTAAAACCACAGAAATGCTGGAGGAATTCACCAGGTTTTGCAGCATCCACAGTAGGTAAAGATGACAAACTTTCTGACTGAGGTGTCAGGCCTGTTCCCTTCTTCAAGGTATTTCTGTGTTTTTATGATAATTACAACATCTGCAGACATTCGTGTTTCACTCTGCAATTCCAAAAATTGCTTGAACTTCAGACTTGGAATGTACAATATCCAAATTTTCCATTACAAATTGCATTCCTAGAATATTCCTAGTTATTTTGTGTTGGCTAATAATGTAAAATGAAAATGTATTTGAATATAACAAAGAATAACAAATACCTTGTTTTTAAAGGACCCTGGGAGTGCAGTACAATTGAGATTTTCCTCTTATTGCTTAATGCACAATCAGTTATGCAAAGACTGGAGTTACTGGAACTGAAGGCTTTTATTAGCAAGAGATGGACAACATCCCTTATGTTGCTGGCTCACACTGACCTGGGCTCGAACTGGGGGCAGGGTTGTGGCATGACAGCCCTTATGGGGGAGAAAGGGAAGGACTTACGAACCAGACAGTGAGAGCAGGGTCAAACATAAAAGGTCATATAATTTACATACAATAATGGTTTCTCCACATTGCTGTCTAATGCCTGAAAAGCAGATTCATGATTAAGATAATTTGTTCATTCCATGCCTGCTATCATTTTTATTTTAGTTTTGTACTACTTGGGATTAATGCCACCACATTTTTATGTACTGTAGCCTTTATTTGAGAGTGTTATTTTCAATAAGAACTTTGAAGTTTAACTATCCAGCTATGAGGGGAATCAAAATTGGATGTACAGAACATATGGAAAATGGAGAACCACAGTCCATTTGATGCATTGCTGTATTCACAGACAAAAACAAATGGACTCATGCACTGTCATACTGAGACCAACAGCAAAATAGTCTCATAGACTGCCGTACTGAAACCAATGGCAAAATGGTCTCATGTACTGCCATACTGAGACCAACGGCAAAATGGTCTCACGCACTGCCGTACTGAGACCAACGGCAAAATGGTCTCACGCACTGCCGTACTGAGACCAACGGCAAAATGGTCTCATAAACTACCATACTGAAACCAACTATAAAATGATGTCATACACTGCCGTACTGACACCAAGGACAAATTGGAGGAACAACACCTTATGTTTTGCCTGGCACCATCCAATCATTTGGCATGGACATTGAATTTTCTGATTTCCATGAAGCCTGCCCCTACCCCATGTCTCTCTTTCCCCTAACCCTATGTCTTCTTTCCACTAGCTGTTTCTCTCTTTCCCTGTCTCTATATCATTTGCTCCAGGGCTGCATTCACAGAGCCACACCTCTCCCCTGATTGATTCTCATATTTTCTCTTCTGGCCTCCTAACCATGTCCAATGATGGAGTTTTGAACTGTGCTCCTCCCCTTGCCCTTTCTTTGCTAATTCTTTTGCTTTCTGCAGTGCTGCATTGAAGATGTGAGAACTTGGATATTTCATTCAGAGGTGTGATGACAGTCATGGGATTACGTTCTTGAATGATTGAGAGGAAGAGTCAACAATTCTAGCCTTGGCCTCACCAGCTAGCTCAGAACTGACAAAACTGGACCAAATAATTTTCCATCCCAAGGAGCCATTTAAGAAGTACAGCATGTTCTTGAATATCATTTTTTTTCATATAAGCCTATGAAATAATAGCAAATATTTTCAACACCCATCACAAAGAGAAGAATGTTCATTTTTTGACTATATTTCTCAACTATTTATCTTTGATATATTCAATGTACGTAGCGCTCCAAATGATTTATGATGTAAATTCCTGCACCCAGAATCATATTATCTTGCATTCTGCTATCTAATTAATAAACTAAGTGATACAGTAAAATCCCTGGTATCTGGATCTGTTATAGTACCAGTGACCAGGATTCGAATTTAAATTTTGTAGGTTACAGGAATTACCTGAATAAAGTGAGTTTACATAATTAATGACTACAATATTGATTTTGTTTTTCAAATTACATTACATTTTGCATTGATTTTTGTCTTTTAAATTGTTATTCTTAATGTATTAGTTAGACATTGCATGAGTGTGTCAACTGAAAAATTTGCATATCTGGCATTCACGATCCCTGTAGGACCGGATAATGGGGATTTTACTGCACTGCTAACATTAACTAATCATTCATCTTGTTATTTATGTAACATAGATTTGCTACTGTAAATTATCTCTTTAAAATATTAGCATTTGTTTAATAAGAAAATGTTGCATAACTTTTAAAAACTTTTTTTCACGTAATCCTGTTAGCTTCATTTATTCAATTTGATTACTGGTAATCTCTTTACTGCATCTTATGGGTATGCAATTTTGCAAATGTGGTTATTCGAGTCTACAAGAGGCAATGGTATTTTAGTGGCAGACAAACAACTGGGGTAAAAATCAGTTGAACAAATGTCCCAACATCACACCAGTCTTGTGAACAGTCTGGTCCAGTGAAAGGCAGTACAATGGACAGGGATAGAGTTAGTGATTAGGGAATGGACTTTGTGGCAGAAATGGCTTTGGTTTTTCTAACAGTTCAAATTATTCTGAGCAATCAGTGCTGGATGTTGGACAAATTGTTTGGATCGTGCAAGCAGTGTTGGTGGTGGAGTAGAATTAGTTGTTATCAGCATATTTCCATGGAAACGGAAACCAAATGATGCAGCCACGCCTGATGAATGGCCCCTTTAAGTCACTTACTAATTACCTGGAAAAACTCACAAATGCTGGAGAAACTCCCCAGGTCAAACAGTGCCCTTATGTAGCAAAGGAAAAGATACATCACCATTGTTTCAGGCTTGAGCCTTTCATCAAGGTGTGGGGGACAGAGATGTCTCAACAGAAGGGGGGAGGGGAGATGTCTGAACAAAAGGGGGGAAGGGGGACCCTGAACCGGACCGCCTCATTTTCAAGATGTATGTCCAATATCTTTACACCTCCATTCCCCACACAGAAGGCCTCAAAGAACTTTGCTTTATCCTGGACCTCAGACCTGAGCAGTCACCTCCCACCACCACCCTTAACCGCCTGGCAGAACTTGTCCTCACCCTTCACAATTTTTCCTTTAACTCATCCCACTACTTCCAGATTAAAGGAGTAGCCATGGGTAAATAAATAAAATAGTTTTACCTACTAGTTACCTGGGTTGGACTCCACAGCTTACTGCACTTTAAAAGCTGACCACGTGCAGTCAACCGGTCTCTTTGCTCCTTGGTCCTGTCTACGAACGCTGCTCTACTCCACGCAAGATCGCAAACTGTGGATGTCAGAGGAGGAGTCATTGTTAAGGTGTGCACCTCTCTTAGAGCAGGACCATATTATTTGTGGAATACTAAGCACTGAGCTGCACTCCATTGGTACAGGGAATTGGGAGTGTTTGTTGACGTCCTTGTCTTGTAAAAGTGTGCCAGTAACCGATTATTACTTCATGTGTGCAATAAAGAGAGAGAGCAAATAGGTGGCCACTGGTATTGGAGATCTCTGTATCTGATGTGAATGTCTATGAAGTTTTAATATCATGTTGTTTTGTGTACCTGTTACAATTTCCACGTGTGTACAAAAAAGATCATTCAGCTTGTGACTGGACTATCAAACCTGACTTAAATCTCACTTAACAGATGGCTGTCCATAAAGATTCTTGGCATTGCTTCACTTGTGGATTCATTGCTTCTGCTAGGGATTAGGCCGGGGAATTTATTAGTTTTACACTGTTATAGAGATTTGCATAGTAACCAGTTGGCATTGTTATAAAAGGGGGGATTTTGAATTAAAGTTTGAGGGTGATTTTTTGTTAATAAAATAATTGTTCGTCTTTACCCCTGTATGATATGCCTTCTTTGTGGTTGCTGGTTTGATCTTGTAATAGTGACCCATAATGTTTCTCAAACACTTTTGTGTATTGCATTCAACTGCAGCATCTAGATACATTGTTTAACAAGGTGAAAATCTTAATATGGTAGGCAATATCACAGCATGCAATCAGTAACTTTGTGTATGCATGGTGTACAATGGTAGGTGATGTGACATGCTAACACAAAGAGGTCACAGAGTTCACAATAGTGATGCCAAGCAACAAACATGCAGTGCAAGATTGATGGCATTAATGTGGACAACTGTGCTTAGCCCATTGCTCAACTCATTAGACACCCATGACTGTGTGGCCAGGCACAATTCCAATGCTATCTAGAAGTTTGCCGGTGACACCACAGTTGTTGACCGAATCACAAACAGCAATGAAGAAGTGTACAGGAGGGAGATAGATCAGCTCGTTAAATGGTGTAACAACTATAACATTGCACTTAACGTTAGCAAAACCAAGAAGATGATTGTGGACTTCAAAAGGAAGTCAGAAGAACGTGACCCAATCCTCATTGAGGGTTCAGTAGTGGAGAATGTCAAGAACTTTAAATTTCTGGGTGTCAACATCTCCGATGATCTGTCCTGAAGCCTCCATGTTAATGCAATCACAAAGAAGTCTCGCCAGCGGCTATACTTTGTGAGGTGTCTGAGGAGATTCAGAATGTCACCAAAAACTCTCAAACCTCTACAGGTGGAGAACATTCTGGCTGGTTGCATCACTACCTGGTATGGAAGTGCCGACTCTCAGGACAAGAATAAACTGCAGAGGGTTGTTAACTCAACCTGCGACATCACAAGCACCAGACTTCACTCCATTGAAGACACCTACATGAGGCGGTGTCTTAAAAAAAACAGCCTCTATTCTCAAAGACCCCCACTACTCAGGCCACGACCTCTTCACTCTGCCAGTTGATGAAGTAGACAAAGATGATGTGATCAATCAATAATCATGGCTTTTATTAGCAGAAACTCCTAGAACAATAATGAAAGACAATAGATGCATATACAGTTATATCCAAGGGGAGTATCCTTAACAGTAGAGATAATGCACAGCCAATGTTAGTATAGTAAGGCTCGCCAGAGGGGAGACAGGCAGCTTGGCAGACATTCACCACAGTCTCCCCCCACTGGCAGAAGAAGGGTTAAAATCAAAAGGACACCTGCTAGGAAAGACTGAAGCAAGTGATACATGGTACCATGTTTGGCCTTGAGATACTCTAACAGCCAAAATACGCCAGTATCTAGCAAGCAATCAAAATATAATGAGAAGTTTTATGAATATGTCAGCTTATCAGGTTGTTTACGAATTCTGGTGCTTCTTCTCAAATCAGGTGGCTCCTTTGCAACCTTGGGAACTGGTACAGTTCCTGGGTCTGTAGTGTGGGAAGGACTGACTTCTGGACCCGCTCCAGAATCGCCAGCGTGAGGCAGTGGAGCCTCAGCATGGCCATCTGAAAGCTTACTAGGGGTCACAGGCTTGTGGGGGGGGGGGTGAACCCAATCTCTCAGGCTCACTCTGAGTAGGCATGTGAGGAAGGGGCAAACCAGACTAAGCCAGATCTCTTAGGGGTACAGTGTCAGTACACGTGTCTGGGAATTTAGCATGAGCATAGTTGGGGTTGGTATGCAGTAGCTGAACTGGTTGGACTAGGGAGTCTGTTTTACGCGCCCAAGCGTGGCTCTTCAGCAGCATGATTCCAGGCTCAGATAAACAGGCTGGCTAGTCCATCACAGTTTTTGATTTCCTAGGAAAGGCAAACATACGTTCATGAGGTGTTTGATTTGTTGCAGGACACAATAATAACCGAATAGAATGTAGCGCCTCAGGCAACACCTGCCACCGGGTAACAGGGTAACCATGTGTTTTTAAAGCAAGATTAACACTCTTCCAGACTGTAGTATTAGCCCTTTCGACCTGCCCATTGCCCCACGTGTTGTAGCTCGTGGCAATCCCCTTTCGCAGCAGGGCTCGCCGCAGTTCAGCGCTAATGAATGCTGAGCCCCTATCGGTATGAATGTAATTGAGAAAACCAAAAATGCTGAAAATTCTGTCAAGTGACTTAATGACAGATGCTGACAAGACATCAGGGCAGGGTATCGCAAAGGGAAACCTGGAATATTCGTCAATTAAAATAAGGAAATATACATTTTTGTTGTTGGAAGGTAACGGCCCTTTAAAATCTAAGCTAATCCTCTCAAAAGGTCGGGTTGCCTTGATGAGAGTGGTCTCCAAAGCTTTGAAGTATTGCAGTTTACATTCTGCACAAACAGGACAGCTTTTAGTCAGTTTCCTGACTTCTTCCAGAGAGTAAGGAAGGTTGTTATCCCGTATGTAGTGGAAGAATCTCATGACCCCTGGGTGGCACAGTCTGCTATGGATCTCTTTTAGCCCAGAATGGGTAGCTCTGTCGCATTGAACACACATTTGCCCTCATTAAATGTAAGGTTGAGTTCTTTAGCTGTTGCTAAAAATTTCCTTAAGTTGTTGTCGTGCTCAGCTTGTGTTTTCCCACAGATAGTGATATTATCCAGATAGGGAAATGTACCCTGTAACTCATACGTCCTAACAATCTTATCCATTTCCCTCTGAAACACGGAAACACCGTTAGTGACCCCAAAAGGTACCCTTTTAAACTGGTATAACCCCCCATCAGCCTCGAAAGCCGTATGGGGTCGTTCCCTTTTCTTAATGGGGATTTGGTGATAAGCTGCTTTGAGGTCGATAGTGGAGTACTCTTTGTATTGCGCTATCTGATTAATCATTTCATTGTTGCGTGGCAGGGGGTAGGCATTCAGGTTAGTGTAACGGTTGATTGTTTGGCTATAGTTAATAGCCAGTCATCTCTTAGTGTGATATTTCACGACTACCACTTGGGCCCGCCACGGACTCTTACTAGGTTTAATTACTCCCTCTTTAAGCTGTCTCTGGGTCGGGTCTCTGTTTTGATAAACATGATCCTCTTTGCTGTAAGAACGGCTCTTAGTGGCAATCCGCTGACACTCAGGGGATAAATCACTGAAAACGGAAGGAGCTTTGATCTTTAATGCGGACAGATCACAGTAACTAGCGCAGGGGATGGTAAGTGTGGGTAGTGGCCCACCGAAATTTAACACTACACTGTTCATCTGAGATTGAATATCTAACCCCAGTAACACAGGGGTGCAGAACTCTGGCATAATACAGTTTTTGTAAGTTCACTACAAGCTATCGATATCTTTCGATTCGCTGGTTATCTCCGCAAATTTAAGGCTCTGGCAGCTTTCTTGTGGATGTACCTGTCAGTACTCCCCGAGTCTATTAGATAATTAAGAGTCTCACCATTCACCTCCCCTTCATAGTCGACCGTTCCAATCTGTAACATCCCCCAAGCTTTACAGTCAATTGAGCTATCATAGGGGACCTCACCTCGCCATCACTTGAAGTCGATTCAGCCTGCTCGTCTGACGATTCCCCCTTTTCACAGTTGTCTTCCATTCCTGCAGCTCCAGGACGCATTTTCTTGGTGCTTCTCTTCTTCTTATCAATGGGAATACTTTTCGCCTTACACGCTTCAGCAAAGTGGCTGAGTTTCCCACAATAGCTGCAGGTAGCAAATTGAGCCAGGCACTTCTGATTGGGGTGCCAGCTCTTATCACAGAAGTAGCATTTTTCAGGAGTTCACACTTTTCTTTCCTTCGGGGTTCCAGCTCTCCTGGACGTTTTCTTTTCAGTTTCTAGCATTTCACTGGACCACATGGCACTTCTCAGTGTTTTGGCTAGAGTGACTGCCCGTCGTAGGTTAAGGGCTCTGTCTCCAGCAGCCTCTGTCGGGTGTGACTGGAGTCAATCCAGTTGACAAAAGCATCCAGCTTCAAGGCATTGTGGTGTTGTTGCACATCGACTGCCCTGACATCACATTCGTTTGCCAACGAGTTGAGGGCCAGTGCATAGGCAGCATCACTTTCCCTGGGTTTCTGGTGTCTAGTCAGCAACTGGTTTTGAGCAAGCACCACATTCCGTGGCGCTGCACAGTAAGCAGTCAGACGTTCCCGGGCTATAGCCAGAGTGGTAGCTCCTTGCGTTACGGTGAAGGGGCCTCACCCAGCAGTGAGTTCAGGTGGCCCCACTGTATCGCCTCATCGACCACATTGTTTTGAGCCATGTAGTAATCGAAACATGCAATGATTGTCCCGTAAAGATTGAAAGAGCGCATCAAGCTCTTGGACCCAAACCATCTCCAACTCAAAATCTATGATCTATACTAATTAAATTTCTTTCGTTCCAAGACAAAGAGAAGATTTTATCTTTGGTAGCAGCAAAGGTGAGATTAATGGGAAGCCCTTTTGAGTATGAAGGTGCCAAAGTTTTATTTTGAAGTGCAAATTTATTAAAAAGAAGAGAATTCAATCCTTTTAAGAAGATTTTATTGGAGAAAGTATACAAGTATACAAGTTTGTCCTGCGTCATCCAGTGACTTTGAAGATCTTCATACTGGGAGAAGGAAACAAGTTCTTTTCAAGCTTTGTGAAAGCTGAGGAATTTGCACAAAATCTTCCAATTGTTCGGAGGGAGTGAAGAATGTGAATGTTTTAATTTTCCTTTTGGCCGTTTTTTTTACTATGAGATGTAAATTAAGAATTCTTATACTGACCATTTTTCTCTCTTTTTTTACTGCTTAAAGAAATCTCTTGGTGCCTGCTACATTGACCACCGCCAGTGGGCTAATATCGCCTCCAACCGTGCATCTTGGCGCCTCACAGTTCAGCGGGCAGAGCCCACCTCACTGACAAAAGACAAAGGAGGAAAAACCCAACACCCAACCCCAACCAACCAATTTTCCCTTGCAACCGCCGCAACCGTGCCTGCCTGTCCCGCATCGGACTTGTCAGTCACCAATGAGCCTGCAGCAGACGTGGACATTTACCCCCTCCATAAATCTTCGTCCGCGAAGCTAAGCCAAAGAACGTCTAACTTATAGATTCTCAAGGTGGGCCAAGCCAAAGAAGATTGTTTTCTTGGTGTATTATATGAGATTTTTTCTTTAATTAAATTTAGATTTAAGATTTAAAAGATTTAAAGAAAAAATACCAGAGAGTTTGGGGAGGGAAGGTGGTTCTAACTTCTATTGTATCATGTGGGTAGTGGTGACTCTGGTTACGGCCCAGAAAATAGAGGGAAGGTGGTGTTGGATTATATTATTACAACACCTATGGAGGGGGGATTTTCTTGGCTTATATATAGTTACATGCTTTGTTATAAATATATTTTGAAAATATTTTTCTTTCTTTTTAATCTGGATTGCCAGAAGAGATTTATTGGAGGAAGATTTACAGAGCAGGGAAATAGTGATTTACAGGAAGAAATAGTGAATTAGCAGGATGAGTAATACAGTTAAATTTGTAAATTATAATGTTAATGGATTAAATAGGCACGTGAAGAGAAAAAGACTATTAACATACCTTAAAAAGATGGGTGTAGATAGAGCTTTTTTTTTGCAAAAAAACTCATTTAACTGGAAAAGAACATTCAAAGTTAAAGTGAGATTGGATTAGCTGTGTAGTTGCTTCTTTTAATTCTAAGGCAAGAGGTGTGGCTATCTTGCTTAAAAAGAATATTTTAATTAAAATACAAAATACGATGAGATATCCTGCTGGAAGATATGTGATGGTACACTGTCAAATATTTTCAGAATTATAGATGTTTCTTAATCTGTATGCACCAAATATAGATGATGAGAGATTTATTCAAGATACTTTTTTTTAAAATCTAGCAGAAGCCCATGATAATATTTTAATAGGAGAAGATTTTAACTTTTGTTTGGACCCAATTTTAGATAAAACTAGAAGAGGAGCAGTAAGAACCAAAGCAGGAAAAGCAGCTCTGGTTTTAATGAGAGATTTGAATTTGATAGGTGCTTGGAGAAAAGTTCATCCCAGAGAAAGAGGCAACTCTTTTTATTTGAATAGATTTGACTCTTACTCTACATTTGACTCATTTTTAATATCTGCACAAATACAAGGGAGGATACTGAATGCTGAATATAAAACGAGGATGTTATCAGACCAGTCGCCTTTGTTAATGATTATAATACTGCCAGACAAGGAAAAATTGGTATCAAGATGGAGATTGAACTCAACATTATTAAAAAGGAAAGATTTTTTGATTTAATTAGAAAGTCAGTTATTTTGTGATACAAATCTGAACTTGGTGAATGATAAATTTGCAATATGGGATGCCTTGAAAGCTTATCTGAGAGGGAATATTATAAGTTTCACTACAAAATTTATGAAGGAATATATGAAAGAAGTTGATCAGTTGGAGCAAGAAATAAAATTATTGGGAAAAGATCTTCGGAAGCGAGGCTTGGAAGATAAACACAGGCAATTGATTAATAAAAAACTTCAATGCACAAGACTGCAGAGAGTTTTGAACTCAGCACTTGCCATCATGGGTATCAGTCTTCATTCCATGAAGGACATCAGGAAGAGATGGTGTCTCGAGAAAGCATGTTGATATGAGAATGGTGTGTTGATTTATAATGATTGGCCACTGGGAGGCCCTTGTTACTGCAGTGGACAGAGCAAATGTGCTCAATGAAGCGATCTCCAAGTCTGTGTCCAGTCTCACCGATGTACAGCAGGGCTCATTGGGAGCATAGATGAAGTAGATGGCTCCTGCAGATTCACAAGCGAAGCGTTGCTTCACTTGGAAGGGCTGTTTGGTGCCCTGAATGGTGGTGAGGGAGGAGGTGTGGCTGCAAGTGTAGCACTTCCTGCAGTCACATGGGGCAATTAGTGGGAATTGATGAGTAGACAAGTGAGTTCCAAAGGGAAACGGTCCCTGCAGAGAGTGAAAGATATGTCTGGTGGTGGGATCACATTGTTGATGGCAGAAATTGTGGCGGATAATATATTGGATTCAGTGGCTGGTAGCATGGTGGTAAGTACAAGGGGAATTCTGTCCTCGTTGCATCTTGGGGCTGAGGGGGCCAGGACAGATATACAGGAAATAGAGGAGATATGGGTAAGGGCTAAGTTGATGGTAGTGTAAGGGAAGCCACATATTTTGATAAAGGAGGACATCGCGAATATTCTGGAATGGAAGACTTCATCCTGGGAGAAGATTTTCATCTGTGTGTTATTTGGACCTGTGTTAATTTTATACCAGTATTTCCATTAATTTGTATAAAATGCAAGTTTTTTTTCAAGATTGCAGATTCCTTTAATGTCATGTACACAAAATTGATTTTCCTTTGTTTGTCCTGTAAAAGCACATAGAAGTGCCAATAGTCCTACCCTGCAATCAAGATGATAAATAGAAGCAAAAGAGAATCCCTTCAGAGACTTCGAGTGTCCAAGGATCCTGCAACTTCCAATGCCGCTGCCTCCTGTGCCTCCAACCTTTGTAGTCGCATGGCCTCCTGTCCATTCCAGCTTTGAACCTAAGCTCCAGGCATGAGTCTCTTTCCTCAGCCCTTGATTCCAAACACCCTGATACTATCAGGGAGATGTTCACCTTCTCCCCCCCACCCCCCCCCCACCCACCGAGGCCCTTCAGGAGCCCTGCTCTCCATCAGTATCCTCACAGATCCTGTCCTGGATCTTTGGTTCCCACCAACAGCTTGGCAGTTGAAGACTGAGCAAGTGTCTAGGACAGGGGTCTGCAACCCACTGCTCAAGAGCTGCATGCGGCTCTTTCATCCCTCTGCTGTGGCTCCCTGTGGCTTTGAAAAAATAACGTGAATACAGTAAATGGCTATTTCATTTAAATTATTTTTTTATTTAGTTCATTTTATCAATGTAATAATTATTATTTTGGAGATTAAGGTGATCTTACAACATTAAAATAAAACGTGCTGTAATATTTCGTCGATCAAAATTTGTGTTACAGCACCATAGTGGTTGATACTACGGTATGCGTCACCTGTCGCCACACAGCAAGTGACTTGTTTTGAACTTCTGACCCCCGGAAAGCTAACCATGGATAAATCCAAAAAAAGAAAAGTTTCTGATGAAAATACAACATTTAATGCTTGATGGACAGATTCATTTGGTTTACCTGGATGTTTAATATGTGGTGAGAAATTAGCAAACAACAAAAAATCAAATGTTGAAAGACATTTCCAGAATAAACACACAGCTTTTGCTGAAAAATACCCATCTGAAGATGAAATAAAAAGAGCAGTTTCAGAATTGCTGCAGAAAGCTGACCAGAGTAAAAATACTTTGAAGTGGATTAAATCTACAAATTCAAGTACTTCTGCTCATTTTATGGCAGCTCGGGAGATAGCCAGGCACGGGAAGCCATTCACAGATGGGGAATATATAAAAGAATCATTTATCAAGATATCTGAACATCTATTCTTGGACTTCAAATAGAAGAATGAAATTGTTCAGAAAATCAGAGATATGCCACTCTCTGCAAAGACTATCAAGGACAGGACCATAAAAATGGCAGTAAATATCACCAGTCAACTAATTAGGGACATTCATTTGATTCCAGCGTACTCAATCGCCTGTGACGAAACAAAAGATGTAAGTGATATTCAGCAAATAGCGCTATTATGCAGATATGTGAATTTTATTGGGCCACAGGAAGAAATCATTGAGTTGATACTACTTAAGGGCCAAACACGGGGGGGAGGACATTTGAGTGGTTGTGTTAGATTGTTGAAAGACCAAAGAAATAAACATCACCCACTTGGTGTCAGTGGCTGCCAATGGGGCATCGAGTATGACAGGAGCTTAGAAGGGGTTTGTGACTTTACTGCAGAAGTCGTAAGATAGAAAACTAGTGATGTTTCACTGCATTCTGCATCAAGAGGCATTGTGCACTCAAATGTTTCCTCCGGAATGCACAGAAGTGATGAATCTTGTCATACAGATAGTGAACAAAATAATGGCAAAAAGATTAAACCACCGCCAGTTCCGTTCATTATTGGAAAAAGTTGAAAGCACATACTCTGATCTCCTGCTCCACACAAAGTCTGGTGGCTGTCCAAAGGGGAGGTGCTGAAGTGGTTTGCTGTGTATCTGGAGCTTGTAAAAACTTTCCTGGAAAGCAAAGGGCTCACCTTTCCGGAGCTAAAACAGCCAGGTTGTCTGAAAAAGCTGCACTTCATGGTGGATATGACAGTGCACCTTAACATGCTGGACAGAAATCTTCAGGGGAAAGGAGGCACAGCCCTGCAGATGCTGGAGGAGGTTTTGGCGTTTGAGTGCAAGATGACAGCGTTTGCTAGAGATGTACAGAGAGGTACGCTGTCTCACTTCCCTCCTTGAGAGAGTTCAAAGAAACACACAATCAGATCAATTACAAGCATATACAGCATGCAATCATTGCAATGCAAACTGCATTTGGGGAAAGATTCAGTGAGTTCAGAGAGGTAAAAAACATTTTTTTCCTTCCCTGTCACTCCCCTAAACATCGAATTATCCCTGTTGAATATGACTGCATTTACAGATGTCAGTCAACCTGATCTTGAAATTGAACTGGCCGATATAGCTGTCAAAGACTTATGGGTGTCTAAGTTCAGAAGCTTGACACTTGATCTGAAAGATGTTGCTTGTCAGAAGGCCATTCTTGCTCAGAAGCACAAATGGAGTGAAATTGAAAATCTCCCCAAACTGGACAAACTTGTGTTCGAAAAATGGAATTCAATTCCCGACACTTATATGAACATGAAAAAATATGCATTCAGAGTCCTGTCGATCTTTGGATCCACATACTTATGCGAGCAGGTTTTATCCAGCATGAACTACAAAGAGCAAACATCGCTTGCACCTCACGGATGACAGCATGTAATCCTGCGTGAAGATCAAAATGATGTCTTACAGCCTTGATATTGATCAGCTGTGCAGTGAGGTTCAGGAGCAGAAGTCACATTAACCAGGTGAAAGAAATCATTTAATGAGTTACTACTTTGCAAATATATATTTTTATTTTGGACCCTGAACTGATGTAGTTTTGTTTTATATTTAGGTTGGCGGTTGACTGCTGTTGCTACGTGACTGAGGAAACCTTCAGAATAAAATACAAACTGGCATTTTTTTGTTTGCTCTTTTTAATTAAAGCAAATATTTCTTTTTTTTTAAATTTGCAAATAAGGGATGGACACAAACAGGCCTGCATTGTGTATTTTATTTAAAACTTATACGTGCCCGTGTCTTTTTTTAAGAGTTCAAAAGAATTTGTTGTTTTGCTTTGTTACAAATAGAAATAAAATGTCAGCCGTTTTCTGTTTGCAGTTCCTTTATTTCATAAATGTAACAAATTATAATCTTTATATGCATAGCATGTGTAATGAAACTATATATGTGGTGTTTTCTTCATTTTAGGGATCAAACTGGTTTTGCGGCTCCAGATGGGTTTTATTTGGTGGGAAACAGGCCCAGCTCTTTTAATGCTGAAGGTTGCTGACCCTTGGTCTCGGACAATTAATGCAGTCAGGAAAAACTCAACAGTTACATATAAACCCCAGGACATTAATGAAGAATTTTCTACATTTTATCAGGATTTTTATACTTCTGGTGGGCTGGGGGGACTCAGGATAATGAACGGATTGAATATTTTTTGGCTAATTTAAATTTACCTTCTTTAAATTAAAAAGGATGTTAAGGAATTAGATGGTCCATTTACTGATTTTGAGCTTAAGGAGGTATTGCAGTCTATGTCCAGTGGGAAATCTCCAGGAGAAGATGGAGTTTTATAAAGAATTTCATGATTTATTATTTCCAGTATTTACAGAAGTGCTTAAGCAAATGACAGAAATGGGTTTATTTCCAGAATAGTTTTCAAGGGCGTTAATAACAGGTATTCCAAAGAAGGACAGAGAACCATTAAAAGTGGCTTCATATAGACCAATATCTTTATTGAATGTTGATTACAAAATTGTGGCAAAGATATTAGCAAATAGATTGGATAATTTCTTACCACAATTAGTACATGTAGATCAAGCGGGTTTTATTAAGAATAGATCTTCAGCTGATAATATTACTAAATTATTACAATAATTAACGCATCAAGACCGAATGTTCATCTTCTGAAGCAGAATCCCTCTGTGGTGCACAATAAGGCATGCATCTACCCTCAAGAGAAGGTACAGGAACACCAACGTCAGAACTACCAGGCTGGGGAAATAGGCTCTGAGATTGATGCACAGTACCCTGTCACTCAGTAAATAATTCCATATATTTATTTATTTATAATTATATTTTTATACACATATGTGTGTGTGCATGTGTGTGTGATTAATATATGCTAGATATTCTAGATATTGTTTTTATATGCATATGTGTACATTGTGGTCTGGAGAAATGCTGTTTTGTCAGGTTGTATATGTACAGTTAAATGATAATAAACTTGAACTACTTCTCCCAAAATATTTATCGAGCTCTATAACCAGTAGCCTGGTGGGAGAGGATGGAACAGTAACATCCTTGGAGCCAAACATGTTCAGGATATGCTGATCCCTTTTCTGCTGGTCTCTGAAACCTAAAGGCCAAGGGCAACATGACTGCCCTGAACTTCCTATTTGTGGCTGAGGTTTCAGATGACACCAAGGAATGCTGATCTGGTCATATGGCCACATCTCATGTACCAATTGTAAAACATTTCAAAGGCCACAGCTTTTAACTTGAACAAGTTTCATTTATGATAGGATTGTGGACTTTAGCATAACTTTGGGTGATGGTAGTTTGAAGGTGCCCAGGACAATTGTTTATATTTTTTAAATAGAGAAGAACAATCAATTGCTTTCATGTTGCAGTGATTACCAGGAATTTAATAAACATATTGAATTCAAATCTGAGACCGGGTCTTGAATTTGTGACTGAAATATGCTTTCAAAACTGCTTTCAGACTTTTTTATGAAAAATAGTTTTATAACTATGGCCCTTCATACAGAAATATTTTTTAAATCTAATCTTAGTATGACTATGACTGAATTATACAATGCACATTCCATTGGCAAAAACATCAGATTTTATACAAGCAGGCATGAAATACAGAGCAGTGACTTATGAAGACACATTTTACTTTGACACCTTCTCTCGAACCATAGAAGAATGTGGAGGAGAGAGAGATCACACGGGCCTGTGTTCTAGTCTAATGTCTTCATTTGATGAAGATGAGGTGTGGAGTTATTTTTGCATGTCTTGGGCCACTTTTGACTTTGTTTTGGTACTCATTGAGCCTCACCTGAGGTGGAAGACAACAAACTGGCAACAGCCTCTGGAACATTGGCTTAGACTTGCCGTTGCTTTGTGGTGGAATGTTACCCCATGTGAATATCAATCCATAAATTGTATTTTTGGTGTTGGTCTCACTACAGCATTTGTATTGGTACGCCAGGTTACTGGAGTATTGAGGAGGGCCTTTTCTAAACGTTTTATCGAACTGCCAAGTGGTGCGCATCTCCAGGAGACAATGGACGGATTTGCAGAATAGGGTATCTGATGTGTATTCATTGATGGCGCAGATATTCCCATCATTGTCCCCCAATACGACGTGCAAGCCTACTACAATTGGAAAGGGTGGTACTTGATTATTCTTCAACCTGTGGTTGACCACAACTACTGGTAAGGATCTTGGCCTGAGTTACAATTATATGTCTTTATCAGTGAACGTGTTTCATATGTTGATCTATACACTCATTCCTTTGTTGTTCCAGCTTCACAGATGAGTATGTAGGTTGGCTTGGCCGCACGCATGATGCTTGAGTTTAGCCAATTTACCCATCTACAGAAAGGCTGAAGATCAAGGTGGGTACCTCTTCCCATGTGAAGTAAGTTTATATACCCCAGTACAAACCAATGCCAGTCTATGTTGCGCCCTAGGCAAGGCCAACTACTTGCACCCCACAATACCTCCCCAAAATTGCCAACGTCAATTTTCAAGAACAGATGTTTTGTAGAAAAAAATGAAAAGCACAAAACTTGAAACTGCTAAATTTATTTTAAATTGCAAGAATAAGTAATACATCAATCTTTGATTATCTTTCTCAAATACAAAATAAAATATTTTGGCACACAAATCATTTTGAACTAAGTTGAACTCGGTAAATGCATACCTCCACCAAGGGCCACACCACATTAAAACCTTTTATTTCACACAGCTTTAAGTGTATATAGTATACCTTTTAAGGTTACTTGTTGTAACCAACTCACCATGTTTGGACAATATTTTGCTTACAGTCAGACAGAGAAACAAACAAAGAACAGACAAACAGAGTTAAAAATGCAACCTCCTTGATGGAGGTAATAATCTTGTAAATTGTGCTGGTAAAATTTAAGTCTTATAAAAGATTCAATTTCAGTCACATCAGAATCTCACTTTGCCAGCCTTTTCCTTTGCAAATTTGTCACTAATTCAATCAGTTCAAGTGCTGATGCCTGGTCATGTTCAATTGATAGAGTTGCCAAGCCATCTATTCTCTGTTGCAACATTGTTGAGTGTATTTAAGTTTTTATAAATTCGTGCTTTAAGAAACTACGTTCACCATTTGCCGTTGATACTGAAAGGGTGAGAAGGATTCTTAGAGCAACGGAAACATTGGGCACATTATATCTGTGTTTCCATTGTTCATTAATGATATGACTCTCCCATCTTGTTTCACTCAGTGGCTTAACAGTTATGCCTAAGTTAGAATTTCCCAACACTGAGTCGATGCAGAGAAATAATTATAGATCTGTTGAACCAAACTGAAGAAACTAGTTGCTTCCTCCAACACCTAGTAGCATCATTAACTATCAAGTTTAAAGAGTGTGCATTGCAGGACACAAAAAAGGCATGTGGATTTTATGTCCAGGACTCTCTTTTGTACGCCATTTTCTTGTTACTCCCATTAACATAACCTTGATCACGTAGATTCTCAATTAGTAATCCCATTTGCTTCAGTTGTCCAAGAAGAGTTTCTGTCATAAAGGCACCTGTAGTCTTCTTAAATGTAGTAAATCCCCAAAAATGTTCTCATTTGATAACTTCAGGCTCATATATCTTATTATCTGATGGTTTGATTACATCAACAAAATGTACAATCATTGTCGTTTGCTCAATATAATTAACATTAGGTGTGCAATTCAGAATAATTGAATAGTATTTGGCTGAGTTTGTATGTGTTAAAATTTGCTGCTTTATAGCACCTGCTAGAAGCTGATATGCTCGTTTTGGATATCTTTTCTGAGGTAATGAACCATTATTTCTTGATCTTTAACTCTGCGCAAATATTCATTCATGATAGGATCAAAGAGGTCCAGATATTCTTGAAGCTTTAAAAAAAAATCCATTGTTAGCTTTGTACAACTTTCAATTTGTACCATGGAATGACAAGTTTTGCATACCAAGGACTCTGACCAAATCAATCAAGCATTGCAAGATTTGTCGCCAATATTATTCTTCTTAACTAACAAAAAAAAAAGAGCTTCACTCACCCTCACATTTCTATGCCATCGCCACGTTGTACAATGCTCTAATGATCCGAATTCAGGGCCTTAACTAGCACGCATGCACCAACTAAACTATCATATGCGAACCCACCATGTATGTGCCAATCAACCCCAGAATGCCAATCTACTGCATATGTGCCAGCTGGCACTCGATGTTCAAAAGTGTTAAGGCACAGATTGGAGTGGATTAATTTTACATTACTCCAGCAAATGGAGGTGGGACATGGACTAGATGACTCGTACGCTTCATCCAGATGAAGGTGATATTGTAATGTAGTGGGGAATAGTAATGATGACTCTGGGATGGAGGACTGCTGTAATGGGGTGCAAGAGTTTGGAGGTGTGGAAACGGAGAAGGGCACTGCTGTACAGGGGCAGCCATTAGTGAAATCAAGTCATGTAGATAGAAGTGAGGCATGATCCTCATCTCCTGCTGTGCCATATTCTCCGCCTCCTGAACTTCTCTCCGCATCCGCTCCTCAAGTTCTCTCCGCCCTTCTAGACAACGCCATTCCCTCTCTGCCTCCTCATTGTTCATTGAAAGCAGCAGATACCTTCTTTCCTTGGAGATGACCTGCGCCTTAGTTAGTTTCTGCTTTTATTTTGCTTCATAGAGAACAACAGCACAAGCGAAATGAGTGAGATGGGAACTTATGGGAAAATACATTCACAAAGACACATGAGTATGATGGTAATTACGAACCAAAATATATTTTTATCTGGCTGATCGTGAGACTCAGCTTGATCAATTCTAGTGGTGGCGTCTGTCTCCAGGCCGCTAAAATCTCCTGCTTGAACACTGCTTCTGGTTGTGGAAGATGCAGCAAGAATGGGTTGGGGGTGTTTCATCTTGTATTCGTATGTTTGAGTTCTTAGACAAGACATGGATGAAGGAAAAGGTTCTTTACTTTAAAGTTGATATGAACAGCACATGGCATTGTGAGAAGCAGAGGTGCCTTCACAGATTTCACTCGAGACAAAAATTGAGAACAGAGAACATTTATTTTACAACAATGCAAAGGTGGGTGCTTTCCCTTACCCTGGGAATACACACACATACTGGAGCTTACCCAACTTTTTATACATTCCATTTCAGTACAGAGGTACCTCCCCCCTTAACACTCTTCTGCCTCCTGGATTGGTTTAGCATTAGCTAATTCTGCCCTACCTGTCTTCTAACTTCTTATCAGTTTATGTGCCTTTCTGCAAACTTGTTTACCAGGAAGTGTCATGTCTTTGTTCTTATTCATTAATCAACCCCCAGGACTTGTTAAATCTATCTACTTGCTGTAAGACCCCTATTCTATTATACTTGCTTAACCCTTCCTCACATTCCATTCTTACTTCACCATTATTTAACCCATCATCTTCTTTGGCTTGGCTTCACGGACGAAGATTTATGGAGGGGGTAAATGTCCACGTCAGCTGCAGGTTCGTTTGTGGCTGACAAGTCCATGCAGGACAGGCAGACACGGTTGCAGCGGTTGCAGGGGAAAATTGGTTGGTTGGGTTTGGGTGTTGGGTTTTTCCTCCTTTGTCTTTTGTCAGTGAGGTGGGCTCTGCGGTCTTCTTCAAAGGCGGTTGCTGCCCGCCAAACTGTGAGGCGCCAAGATGCAAGGTTTGAGGCGATATCAGCCCACTGGCGGTGGTCAATGTGGCAGGCACCAAGAGATTTCTTTAGGCAGTCCTTGTACCTTTTCTTTGGTGCACCTCTGTCACGGTGGCCAGTGGAGAGCTCGCCATATAACACGATCTTGGGAAGGCGATGGTCCTCCATTCTGGAGACGTGACCCACCCAGCGCAGCTGGATCTTCAGCAGCGTGGACTCGATGCTGTCGACCACTGCCATCTCGAGTACTTCGCCGTTAGGGATGAAAGCGCTCCAATGAATGTTGAGGATGGAGCGGAGACAACACTGGTGGAAGCGTTCTAGGAGCTTTGTTGGGACCAAGGAAAACTGCCTCAGGACCTTCGTGATGCCACCATCATCACCCTGTACAAAAGCAAAGGCGAGAAATCAGACTGCTCAAACTACAGGGGAATCACGCTGCTCTCCATTGCAGGCAAAATCTTCGCTAGGATTCTCCTAAATAGAATAATACCTAGTGTCGCCGAGAATATTCTCCCAGAATCACAGTGCGGCTTTTGTGCAAACAGAGGAACTACTGACATGGTCTTTGCCCTCAGACAGCTCCAAGAAAAGTGTTAACCCATCATAATTCATTCCCAATTAGCACTTGCTTGACTCCCTCTATTCCATTTTCCCTTACAGCATGTTATGAGGCTGCAAGCCTCCATTACATATCTGCATACTGCAGTGCCCTGCTTGATGTCAGCCCCTGCTGGCAGCCAAGTATAATCAAACAGTCGTTTTCTTTGGCTTGGCTTCGCGGACAAAGATTTATGGAGGGGTAAAGTCCACGTCAGCTGCTGGCTCGTTTGTGGCTGATAAGTCCGATGCAGGACAGGCAGACACGGTTGCAGCGGTTGCAAGGGAAAATTGGTTGGTTGGGGTTGGGTGTTGGATTTTTCCTCCTTTGTCTTTTGACAGTGAGGTGGGCTCTGCGGTCTTCTTCAAAGGAGGTTGCTGCCCGCCGAACTGTGAGGCGCCAAGATGCACAGTTTGAGGCGATATCAGCCCACTGGCGGTGGTCAATGTGGCAGGCACCAAGAGCTTTCTTTAGGCAGTCCTTGTACCTCTTCTTTGGTGCACCTCTGTCTCGGTGGCCAGTGGAGAGCTCGCCATATAACACGATCTTGGGAAGGCGATGGTCCTCCATTCTGGAGACGTGACCTACCCAGCACAGTTGGATCTTCAGCAGCGTGGATTCGATGCTGTCGGCCTCTGCCATCTCGAGTACTTCGATGTTGGAGATGAAGTCGCTCCAATGAATGTTGAGGATGGAGCGGAGACAACGCTGGTGGAAGCGTTCTAGGAGCCGTAGGTGATGCCGGTAAAGGACCCATGATTCGGAGCCGAATAGGAGTGTGGGTATGACAATGGCTCTGTATGCGCTAATCTTTGTGAGGTTTTTCAGTTGGTTGTTTTTCCAGACTCTTTTGTGTAGTCTTCCAAAGGCGCTATTTGCCTTGGCGAGTCTGTTGTCTATCTCGTTGTCGATCCTTGCATCCGATGAAATGGTGCAGCTGAGATAGGTAAACTGGTTGACCGTTTTGAGTTTTGTGTGCCCGATGGAGATGTGGGGGGGCTGGTAGTCATGGTGGGGAGCTGGCTGATGGAGAACCTCAGTTTTCTTCAGGCTGACTTCCAGGCCAAACATTTTGGCAGTTTCCACAATACAGGACGTCAAGCGCTGAAGAGCTGGCTCTGAATGGGCAACTAAAGCGGCATCGTTTGCAAAGAGTAGTTCACGGACAAGTCGCTCTTGTGTCTTGGTGTGAGCTTGCAGGCGCCTCAGATTGAAGAGACTGCCATCCGTGTGGTACCGGATGTAAACAGCATCTTCATTGTTGAGGTCTTTCATGGCTTGTTTCAGCATCACGCTGAAGAAGATTGAAAAGAGGGTTGGTGCGAGAATGCAGTCTTGCTTCATGACATTGTTAATGGAGAAGGGTTCAGAGAGCTCATTGCTGTATCTGACCCGACCTTGTTGGTTTTCGTGCAGTTGGATAACCATGTTGAGGAACTTTGGGGGACATCTGAGGCACTCTAGTATTTGCCAAAGCCCTTTCCTACTCACGGTGTTGAAGGCTTTGGTGAGGTCAACAAAGGTGATATAGAGTCCTTTGTTTTGTTCTCTGCACTTTTCTTGAAGCTGTCTGAGGGCAAAGACCATGTCAGTAGTTCTTCTGTTTGTGCGAAAGCCGCACTGTGATTCTGGGAGAACAAACAGTAAGGCATTTCTAATTGTATGGCAATCACTATCATTATAGGGGTGGGGGGGGGAAGCTGGATCATCCATGATGCTCTGAAGTGTGATCAGGTTGGCAAAGTGGTTTGGGAGAGGCCAAATAGGACCAGTCCAGATGCGATCTGCCACACCTGCCATTGTGATCCACCACCTGATGAAATTTCTTGTGGAGGCTTTTCAATTTATTACAACCTGGGCTTTGCTCCATTCAAAGCCATGGTCCCTGAGTTGAGAGGCCAGGCTTTCAAAAATTGGACCATCCTTCACTGCGCTGATACCTGGTGATTTATTTTGTTCTGTGTCCTGAGTGTTAGGAACTCATGGACCTTGTTATCACTCCAGTTGGAAGACATGGTAAGAGCTGAATTAATCCTGAATGTATCCTGACTATTGCTGAGTTTGTTGCTGCCATTGATGTTAGGAGAAATTTCCCGCACCTGCGTTGCATGCAAAAAGACCCCATCAAGATGCCATTTTATCTTTCCACTTTGACCCAGCAACACGGGGTCACCGCTTTTAGACCGGCCTCGAATCAATAGCCTCTACCTCTGGCAGATTAAAGCCGGGTAATTCCTGACCCCCAAACCTGCCTACGATGAGTTCACACAGGTAGGTGAAGCGCTCAAAAGGCAGATAATACTCAGCTTTAATCGTCTGTATAAAAGGGGCATGTGAAAAGATCGATCTTGCGGAGTTTCAAGAGCTGCCGAACCTGCCTTTAGTTCAATTGCTGCAATGGATTCTCCATTGGGTTTTCCCAACAAAGAAAATTGCATTAACACAGAAGTTATTCGGATCCGAATCATGGGTCCTCTACCGGCACCACCTACGGCTCCTAGAACGCTTCCACCAGCGTTGTCTCCGCTCCATCCTCAACATCCATTGGAGCGCTCACACCCCTAACGTCGAGGTACTCGAGATGGCAGAAGTCGACAGCATCGAGTCCACGCTGCTGAAGATCCAGCTGCGCTGGATGGGTCACGTCTCCAGAATGGAGGACCATCGCCTTCCCAAGATCGTGTTATATGGCGAGCTCTCCACTGGCCACCGTGACAGAGGTGCACCAAAGAAAAGGTACAAGGACTGCCTAAAGAAATCTCTTGGTGCCTGCCACATTGACCACCGCCAGTGGGCTGATAACGCCTCAAACCGTGCATCTTGGCGCCTCACAGTTTGGTGGGCAGCAGCCTCCTTTGAAGAAGACCGCAGAGCCCACCTCACTGACAAAAGGCAAAGGAGGAAAAACCCAACACCCAATCCCAACCAACCAATTTTCCCTTGCAACCGCTGCAATCGTGTCTGCCTGTCCCGCATCGGACTGGTCAGCCACAAACGAGCCTGCAGCTGACGTGGACTTTTTACCCCCTCCATAAATCTTCGTCCGCGAAGCCAAGCCAAAGAAAGATTTGACTGTAAAATCTTAGCAACACTTTTTTGCCCTGAACCAAATAAAATTGCAATTTGCAAATAGTGTGGAATTCCAAGGAAGCAGAGCAATGACTTTCAGAAAGGGTAATTGTTTAATAGATTGGGTAATGTATACGTGCTTGTGCTTAAAAAATAAATCTTGATTTATTGGCCCAGAAGTGGGCGGGCGTTGAAGAGGCGGACGCCTTGACCGCGCATTAAGCTGCTGCTCTTCCTCCAAGCCGGGGTGAGGACAGGCCGCGCGGGCTCCGCTTCCAATGGCGGCGTTCGTCAGGGAGCGCGCAGAGCTCGAGCACGGCCTGGACCGAGACGTGCGGATCCGCGGGGCTCGCGACCGAGGGCTCGAGCCTTCGCCGGCGAAGCGGCAGAGCGGAGCGAGGAAGCAGCCGCAGTGGAGAGGCCTACACGGCGCGGCGGTGTCGGAGGCTGCCGCCTGGCTGCTGGTGGCCACCTACCTGCTGCTGCTCTGGGCTGCCGTCCACCTGTCGCTGAAACAGCTGGTGACCGGGTTGGGGTCCTCCACCGACGGGGACACGTTCATTGCACCCAGAGCAAGGTAACCCTCCCTCATGCACCCATTGTTCACTGTTTATGTTTGCACAGAGTGAGCCACAGCTGTGCTGTTGGTACCCGTTGCACATCGAGCCATGGATCTCATTGGGTCATAGGTAGCAGGTTGCTATTGAACGGTGAACCCCATTGGGTCATTGGTACCCGTTGGACATCGAGCCATGGATCTCATTGGGTCATAGGTAGCAGGTGGCTATTGAACGGTGAACCCCATTGGGTCATTGGTACCTGTTGGACATCGAGCCATGGATCTCATTGGGTCATAGGTAGCAGGTGGCTATTGAACGGTGAACCCCATTGGGTCATTGGTACCCGTTGGACATCGAGCCATGGATCTCATTGGGTCATAGGTAGCAGGTGGCTATTGAACGGTGAACCCCATTGGGTCATTGGTACCCGTTGGACATCGAGCCATGGATCTCATTGGGTCATAGGTAGCAGGTGGCTATTGAACGGTGAACCCCATTGGGTCATTGGTACCCGTTGGACATCGAGCCATGGATCTCATTGGGTCACAGGTAGCAGGTGGCTATTGAACGGTGAACCCCATTGGGTCATTGGTACCCGTTGGACATCGAGCCATGGATCTCATTGGGTCATAGGTAGCAGGTTGCTATTGAACGGTGAACCCCATTGGGTCATTGGTACCTGTTGGACATTGAGCCATGGATCTCATTGGGTCATAGGTAGCAGGTGGCTATTGAACGGTGAACCCCATTGGGTCATTGGTACCCGTTGGACATCGAGCCATGGATCTCATTGGGTCATAGGTAGCAGGTGGCTATTGAACGGTGAACCCCATTGGGTCATTGGTACCCGTTGGACATCGAGCCATGGATCTCATTGGGTCATAGGTAGCAGGTGGCTATTGAACGGTGAACCCCATTGGGTCATTGGTACCCGTTGGACATCGAGCCATGGATCTCATTGGGTCATAGGTAGCAGGTGGCTATTGAACGGTGAACCCCATTGGGTCATTGGTACCCGTTGGACATCGAGCCATGGATCTCATTGGGTCATAGGTAGCAGGTGGCTATTGAACGGTGAACCCCATTGGGTCATTGGTACCCGTTGGACATCGAGCCATGGATCTCATTGGGTCATAGGTAGCAGGTGGCTATTGAACGGTGAACCCCATTGGGTCATTGGTACCCGTTGGACATCGAGCCATGGATCTCATTGGGTCATAGGTAGCAGGTGGCTATTGAACGGTGAACCCCATTGGGTCATTGGTACCCGTTGGACATCGAGCCATGGATCTCATTGGGTCATAGGTAGCAGGTGGCTATTGAACGGTGAACCCCATTGGGTCATTGGTACCCGTTGGACATCGAGCCATGGATCTCATTGGGTCATAGGTAGCAGGTGGCTATTGAACGGTGAACCCCATTAGGTCATTGGTAGCCGTTGGACATCGAGCCATGGATCTCATTGGGTCATAGGTAGCAGGTGGCTATTGAACGGTGAACCCCATTGGGTCATTGGTACCCGTTGGACATCGAGCCATGGATCTCATTGGGTCACAGGTAGCAGGTGGCTATTGAACGGTGAACCCCATTGGGTCATTGGTACCCGTTGGACATCGAGCCATGGATCTCATTGGGTCACAGGTAGCAGGTGGCTATTGAACGGTGAACCCCATTGGGTCATTGGTACCCGTTGGACATCGAGCCATGGATCTCATTGGGTCATAGGTAGCAGGTGGCTATTGAACGGTGAACCCCATTGGGTCATTGGTACCCGTTGGACATCGAGCCATGGATCTCATTGGGTCATAGGTAGCAGGTGGCTATTGAACGGTGAACCCCATTGGGTCATTGGTACCCGTTGGACATCGAGCCATGGATCTCATTGGGTCATAGGTAGCAGGTGGCTATTGAACGGTGAACCCCATTGGGTCATTGGTACCCGTTGGACATCGAGCCATGGATCTCATTGGGTCACAGGTAGCAGGTTGCTATTGAACGGTGAACCCCATTGGGTCATTGGTACCTGTTGGACATTGAGCCATGGATCTCATTGGGTCATAGGTAGCAGGTGGCTATTGAACGGTGAACCCCATTGGGTCATTGGTACCCGTTGGACATCGAGCCATGGATCTCATTGGGTCATAGGTAGCAGGTGGCTATTGAACGGTGAACCCCATTGGGTCATTGGTACCCGTTGGACATCGAGCCATGGATCTCATTGGGTCATAGGTAGCTGGTGGCTATTGAACGGTGAACCCCATTGGGTCATTGGTACCCGTTGGACATCGAGCCATGGATCTCATTGGGTCATAGGTAGCAGGTGGCTATTGAACGGTGAACCCCATTGGGTCATTGGTACCCGTTGGACATCGAGCCATGGATCTCATTGGGTCATAGGTAGCAGGTGGCTATTGAACGGTGAACCCCATTGGGTCATTGGTACCCGTTGGACATCGAGCCATGGATCTCATTGGGTTATAGGTAGCAGGTGGCTATTGAACGGTGAACCCCATTGGGTCATTGGTACCCGTTGGACATCGAGCCATGGATCTCATTGGGTCATAGGTAGCAGGTGGCTATTGAACGGTGAACCCCATTGGGTCATTGGTACCCGTTGGACATCGAGCCATGGATCTCATTGGGTCATAGGTAGCAGGTGGCTATTGAACGGTGAACCCCATTGGGTCATTGGTACCCGTTGGACATCGAGCCATGGATCTCATTGGGTCATAGGTAGCAGGTGGCTATTGAACGGTGAACCCCATTGGGTCATTGGTACCCGTTGGACATCGAGCCATGGATCTCATTGGGTCACAGGTAGCAGGTGGCTGTTGAACGGTGAACCCCATTGGGTCATTGGTACCCGTTGGACATCGAGCCATGGATCTCATTGGGTCATAGGTAGCAGGTGGCGGCTATTGAACAGTGAACCCCATTGGGTCATTGGTACCCGTTGGACATCGAGCCATGGATCTCATTGGGTCATAGGTAGCAGGTGGCTATTGAACGGTGAACCCCATTGGGTCATTGGTACCCGTTGGACATCGAGCCATGGATCTCATTGGGTCATAGGTAGCAGGTGGCTATTGAACGGTGAACCCCATTGGGTCATTGGTACCCGTTGGACATCGAGCCATGGATCTCATTGGGTCACAGGTAGCAGGTGGCTATTGAACGGTGAACCCCATTGGGTCATTGGTACCCGTTGGACATCGAGCCATGGATCTCATTGGGTCATAGGTAGCAGGTTGCTATTGAACGGTGAACCCCATTGGGTCATTGGTACCTGTTGGACATTGAGCCATGGATCTCATTGGATCACAGGTAGCAGGTGGATATTGAACGGTGAACCCCATTGGGTCATTGGTACCCGTTGGACATCGTGCCATGGATCTCATTGGGTCATAGGTAGCAGGTGGCGGCTATTGAACGGTGAACCCCATTGGGTCATTGGTACCCGTTGGACATCGAGCCATGGATCTCATTGGGTCATAGGTAGCAGGTGGCTATTGAACGGTGAACCCCATTGGGTCATTGGTACCCGTTGGACATCGAGCCATGGATCTCATTGGGTCATAGGTAGCAGGTGGCTATTGAACGGTGAACCCCATTGGGTCATTGGTACCCGTTGGACATCGAGCCATGGATCTCATTGGGTCATAGGTAGCAGGTGGCTATTGAACGGTGAACCCCATTGGGTCATTGGTACCCGTTGGACATCGAGCCATGGATCTCATTGGGTCATAGGTAGGAGGTTGCTATTGAACGGTGAACCCCATTGGGTCATTGGTACCCGTTGGACATCGAGCCATGGATCTCATTGGGTCATAGGTAGCAGGTGGCTATTGAACGGTGAACCCCATTGGGTCATTGGTACCCGTTGGACATCGAGCCATGGATCTCATTGGGTCATAGGTAGCAGGTGGCTATTGAACGGTGAACCCCATTGGGTCATTGGTACCCGTTGGACATCGAGCCATGGATCTCATTGGGTCATAGGTAGCAGGTGGCTATTGAACGGTGAACCCCATTGGGTCATTAGTACCCGTTGGACATCGAGCCATGGATCTCATTGGGTCATAGGTAGCAGGTGGCTATTGAACGGTGAACCCCATTGGGTCATTGGTACCCGTTGGACATCGAGCCATGGATCTCATTGGGTCATAGGTAGCAGGTGGCTATTGAACGGTGAACCCCATTGGGTCATTGGTACCCGTTGGACATCGAGCCATGGATCTCATTGGGTCATAGGTAGCAGGTGGCTATTGAACGGTGAACCCCATTGGGTCATTGGTACCCGTTGGACATCGAGCCATGGATCTCATTGGGTCATAGGTAGCAGGTGGCTATTGAACGGTGAACCCCATTGGGTCATTGGTACCCGTTGGACATCGAGCCATGGATCTCATTGGGTCATAGGTAGCAGGTGGCTATTGAACGGTGAACCCCATTGGGTCATTGGTACCCGTTGGACATCGAGCCATGGATCTCATTGGGTCATAGGTAGCAGGTGGCTATTGAACGGTGAACCCCATTGGGTCATTGGTACCCGTTGGACATCGAGCCATGGATCTCATTGGGTCATAGGTAGCAGGTGGCTATTGAACGGTGAACCCCATTGGGTCATTGGTACCCGTTGGACATCGAGCCATGGATCTCATTGGGTCATAGGTAGCAGGTGGCTATTGAACGGTGAACCCCATTGGGTCATTGGTACCCGTTGGACATCGAGCCATGGATCTCATTGGGTCATAGGTAGGAGGTTGCTATTGAACGGTGAACCCCATTGGGTCATTGGTACCCGTTGGACATCGAGCCATGGATCTCATTGGGTCATAGGTAGCAGGTGGCTATTGAACGGTGAACCCCATTGGGTCATTGGTACCCGTTGGACATCGAGCCATGGATCTCATTGGGTCATAGGTAGCAGGTGGCTATTGAACGGTGAACCCCATTGGGTCATTGGTACCCGTTGGACATCGAGCCATGGATCTCATTGGGTCATAGGTAGCAGGTGGCTATTGAACGGTGAACCCCATTGGGTCATTAGTACCCATTGGACATCGAGCCATGGATCTCATTGGGTCATAGGTAGCAGGTGGCTATTGAACGGTGAACCCCATTGGGTCATTGGTACCCGTTGGACATCGAGCCATGGATCTCATTGGGTCATAGGTAGCAGGTGGCTATTGAACGGTGAACCCCATTGGGTCATTGGTACCCGTTGGACATCGAGCCATGGATCTCATTGGGTCATAGGTAGCAGGTGGCTATTGAACGGTGAACCCCATTGGGTCATTGGTACCCGTTGGACATCGAGCCATGGATCTCATTGGGTCACAGGTAGCAGGTGGCTATTGAACGGTGAACCCCATTGGGTCATTGGTACCCGTTGGACATCGAGCCATGGATCTCATTGGGTCATAGGTAGCAGGTGGCGGCTATTGAACGGTGAACCCCATTGGGTCATTGGTACCCGTTGGACATCGAGCCATGGATCTCATTGGGTCATAGGTAGCAGGTGGCTATTGAACGGTGAACCCCATTGGGTCATTGGTACCCGTTGGACATCGAGCCATGGATCTCATTGGGTCATAGGTAGCAGGTGGCTATTGAACGGTGAACCCCATTGGGTCATTGGTACCCGTTGGACATCGAGCCATGGATCTCATTGGGTCACAGGTAGCAGGTGGCTATTGAACGGTGAACCCCATTGGGTCATTGGTACCCGTTGGACATCGAGCCATGGATCTCATTGGGTCATAGGTAGCAGGTTGCTATTGAACGGTGAACCCCATTGGGTCATTGGTACCTGTTGGACATTGAGCCATGGATCTCATTGGATCACAGGTAGCAGGTGGATATTGAACGGTGAACCCCATTGGGTCATTGGTACCCGTTGGACATCGTGCCATGGATCTCATTGGGTCATAGGTAGCAGGTGGCGGCTATTGAACGGTGAACCCCATTGGGTCATTGGTACCCGTTGGACATCGAGCCATGGATCTCATTGGGTCATAGGTAGCAGGTGGCTATTGAACGGTGAACCCCATTGGGTCATTGGTACCCGTTGGACATCGAGCCATGGATCTCATTGGGTCATAGGTAGCAGGTGGCTATTGAACGGTGAACCCCATTGGGTCATTGGTACCCGTTGGACATCGAGCCATGGATCTCATTGGGTCATAGGTAGCAGGTGGCTATTGAACGGTGAACCCCATTGGGTCATTGGTACCCATTGGACATCGAGCCATGGATCTCATTGGGTCATAGGTAGGAGGTTGCTATTGAACGGTGAACCCCATTGGGTCATTGGTACCCGTTGGACATCGAGCCATGGATCTCATTGGGTCATAGGTAGCAGGTGGCTATTGAACGGTGAACCCCATTGGGTCATTGGTACCCGTTGGACATCGAGCCATGGATCTCATTGGGTCATAGGTAGCAGGTGGCTATTGAACGGTGAACCCCATTGGGTCATTGGTACCCGTTGGACATCGAGCCATGGATCTCATTGGGTCATAGGTAGCAGGTGGCTATTGAACGGTGAACCCCATTGGGTCATTGGTACCCGTTGGACATCGAGCCATGGATCTCATTGGGTCATAGGTAGCAGGTGGCTATTGAACGGTGAACCCCATTGGGTCATTGGTACCCGTTGGACATCGAGCCATGGATCTCATTGGGTCATAGGTAGCAGGTGGCTATTGAACGGTGAACCCCATTGGGTCATTGGTACCCGTTGGACATCGAGCCATGGATCTCATTGGGTCATAGGTAGCAGGTGGCTATTGAACGGTGAACCCCATTGGGTCATTGGTACCCGTTGGACATCGAGCCATGGATCTCATTGGGTCACAGGTAGCAGGTGGCTATTGAACGGTGAACCCCATTGGGTCATTGGTACCCGTTGGACATCGAGCCATGGATCTCATTGGGTCATAGGTAGCAGGTGGCGGCTATTGAACGGTGAACCCCATTGGGTCATTGGTACCCGTTGGACATCGAGCCATGGATCTCATTGGGTCATAGGTAGCAGGTGGCTATTGAACGGTGAACCCCATTGGGTCATTGGTACCCGTTGGACATCGAGCCATGGATCTCATTGGGTCATAGGTAGCAGGTGGCTATTGAACGGTGAACCCCATTGGGTCATTGGTACCCGTTGGACATCGAGCCATGGATCTCATTGGGTCACAGGTAGCAGGTGGCTATTGAACGGTGAACCCCATTGGGTCATTGGTACCCGTTGGACATCGAGCCATGGATCTCATTGGGTCATAGGTAGCAGGTTGCTATTGAACGGTGAACCCCATTGGGTCATTGGTACCTGTTGGACATTGAGCCATGGATCTCATTGGATCACAGGTAGCAGGTGGATATTGAACGGTGAACCCCATTGGGTCATTGGTACCCGTTGGACATCGAGCCATGGATCTCATTGGGTCATAGGTAGCAGGTGGCGGCTATTGAACGGTGAACCCCATTGGGTCATTGGTACCCGTTGGACATCGAGCCATGGATCTCATTGGGTCATAGGTAGCAGGTGGCTATTGAACGGTGAACCCCATTGGGTCATTGGTACCCGTTGGACATCGAGCCATGGATCTCATTGGGTCATAGGTAGCAGGTGGCTATTGAACGGTGAACCCCATTGGGTCATTGGTACCCGTTGGACATCGAGCCATGGATCTCATTGGGTCATAGGTGCAGGTGGCTATTGAACGGTGAACCCCATTGGGTCATTGGTACCCGTTGGACATCGAGCCATGGATCTCATTGGGTCATAGGTAGCAGGTTGCTATTGAACGGTGAACCCCATTGGGTCATTGGTACCTGTTGGACATTGAGCCATGGATCTCATTGGATCACAGGTAGCAGGTGGATATTGAACGGTGAACCCCATTGGGTCATTGGTACCCGTTGGACATCGAGCCATGGATCTCATTGGGTCATAGGTAGCAGGTGGCGGCTATTGAACGGTGAACCCCATTGGGTCATTGGTACCCGTTGGACATCGAGCCATGGATCTCATTGGGTCATAGGTAGCAGGTGGCTATTGAACGGTGAACCCCATTGGGTCATTGGTACCCGTTGGACATCGAGCCATGGATCTCATTGGGTCATAGGTAGCAGGTGGCTATTGAACGGTGAACCCCATTGGGTCATTGGTACCCGTTGGACATCGAGCCATGGATCTCATTGGGTCATAGGTAGCAGGTGGCTATTGAACGGTGAACCCCATTGGGTCATTGGTACCCGTTGGACATCGAGCCATGGATCTCATTGGGTCATAGGTAGCAGGTGGCTATTGAACGGTGAACCCCATTGGGTCATTGGTACCCGTTGGACATCGAGCCATGGATCTCATTGGGTCATAGGTAGCAGGTGGCTATTGAACGGTGAACCCCATTGGGTCATTGGTACCCGTTGGACATCAAGCCATGGATCTCATTGGGTCATAGGTAGCAGGTGGCTATTGAACGGTGAACCCCATTGGGTCATTGGTACCCGTTGGACATCGAGCCATGGATCTCATTGGGTTATAGGTAGCAGGTGGCTATTGAACGGTGAACCCCATTGGGTCATTGGTACCCGTTGGACATCGAGCCATGGATCTCATTGGGTCATAGGTAGCAGGTGGCTATTGTACGGTGAACCCCATTGGGTCATTGGTACCCGTTGGACATCGAGCCATGGATCTCATTGGGTCATAGGTAGCAGGTGGCTATTGAACGGTGAACCCCATTGGGTCATTGGTACCCGTTGGACATCGAGCCATGGATCTCATTGGGTCATAGGTAGCAGGTGGCTATTGAACGGTGAACCCCATTGGGTCATTGGTACCCGTTGGACATCGAGCCATGGATCTCATTGGGTCATAGGTAGCAGATGGCTATTGAACGGTGAACCCCATTGGGTCATTGGTACCCGTTGGACATCGAGCCATGGATCTCATTGGGTCATAGGTAGCAGGTGGCTATTGAACGGTGAACCCCATTGGGTCATTGGTACCCGTTGGACATCGAGCCATGGATCTCATTGGGTCATAGGTAGCAGGTGGCTATTGAACGGTGAACCCCATTGGGTCATTGGTACCCGTTGGACATCGAGCCATGGATCTCATTGGGTCATAGGTAGCAGGTGGCTATTGAACAGTGAACCCCATTGGGTCATTGGTACCCGTTGGACATCGAGCCATGGATCTCATTGGGTCATAGGTAGCAGGTGGCTATTGAACGGTGAACCCCATTGGGTCATTGGTACCCGTTGGACATCGAGCCATGGATCTCATTGGGTCACAGGTAGCAGGTGGCTATTGAACAGTGAACCCCATTGGGTCATTGGTACCCGTTGGACATCGAGCCATGGATCTCATTGGGTCATAGGTAGCAGGTGGCGGCTATTGAACGGTGAACCCCATTGGATCATTGGTACCCGTTGGACATCGAACCATGGATCTCATTGGGTCATAGGTAGCAGGTGGCTATTGAACGGTGAACCCCATTGGGTCATTGGTACCCGTTGGACATCGAGCCATGGATCTCATTGGGTCATAGGTAGCAGGTGGCTATTGAACGGTGAACCCCATTGGGTCATTGGTACCCGTTGGACATCGAGCCATGGATCTCTTTGGGTCACAGGTAGCAGGTGGCTATTGAACGGTGAACCCCATTGGGTCATTGGTACCCGTTGGACATCGAGCCATGGATCTCATTGGGTCATAGGTAGCAGGTTGCTATTGAACGGTGAACCCCATTGGGTCATTGGTACCTGTTGGACATTGAGCCATGGATCTCATTGGATCACAGGTAGCAGGTGGATATTGAACGGTGAACCCCATTGGGTCATTGGTACCCGTTGGACATCGAGCCATGGATCTCATTGGGTCATAGGTAGCAGGTGGCGGCTATTGAACGGTGAACCCCATTGGGTCATTGGTACCCGTTGGACATCGAGCCATGGATCTCATTGGGTCATAGGTAGCAGGTGGCTATTGAACGGTGAACCCCATTGGGTCATTGGTACCCGTTGGACATCGAGCCATGGATCTCATTGGGTCATAGGTAGCAGGTGGCTATTGAACGGTGAACCCCATTGGGTCATTGGTACCCGTTGGACATCGAGCCATGGATCTCATTGGGTCATAGGTAGCAGGTGGCTATTGAACGGTGAACCCCATTGGGTCATTGGTACCCGTTGGACATCGAGCCATGGATCTCATTGGGTCATAGGTAGCAGGTTGCTATTGAACGGTGAACCCCATTGGGTCATTGGTACCTGTTGGACATTGAGCCATGGATCTCATTGGATCACAGGTAGCAGGTGGATATTGAACGGTGAACCCCATTGGGTCATTGGTACCCGTTGGACATCGAGCCATGGATCTCATTGGGTCATAGGTAGCAGGTGGCGGCTATTGAACGGTGAACCCCATTGGGTCATTGGTACCCGTTGGACATCGAGCCATGGATCTCATTGGGTCATAGGTAGCAGGTGGCTATTGAACGGTGAACCCCATTGGGTCATTGGTACCCGTTGGACATCGAGCCATGGATCTCATTGGGTCATAGGTGGCTATTGAACGGTGAACCCCATTGGGTCATTGGTACCCGTTGGACATCGAGCCATGGATCTCATTGGGTCATAGGTAGCAGGTGGCTATTGAACGGTGAACCCCATTGGGTCATTGGTACCCGTTGGACATCGAGCCATGGATCTCATTGGGTCATAGGTAGCAGGTGGCTATTGAACGGTGAACCCCATTGGGTCATTGGTACCCGTTGGACATCGAGCCATGGATCTCATTGGGTCATAGGTAGCAGGTTGCTATTGAACGGTGAACCCCATTGGGTCATTGGTACCTGTTGGACATCGAGCCATGGATCTCATTGGATCACAGGTAGCAGGTGGATATTGAACGGTGAACCCCATTGGGTCATTGGTACCCGTTGGACATCGAGCCATGGATCTCATTGGGTCATAGGTAGCAGGTGGCGGCTATTGAACGGTGAACCCCATTGGGTCATTGGTACCCGTTGGACATCGAGCCATGGATCTCATTGGGTCATAGGTAGCAGGTGGCTATTGAACGGTGAACCCCATTGGGTCATTGGTACCCGTTGGACATCGAGCCATGGATCTCATTGGGTCATAGGTAGCAGGTGGCTATTGAACGGTGAACCCCATTGGGTCATTGGTACCCGTTGGACATCGAGCCATGGATCTCATTGGGTCATAGGTAGCAGGTGGCTATTGAACGGTGAACCCCATTGGGTCATTGGTACCCGTTGGACATCGAGCCATGGATCTCATTGGGTCATAGGTAGCAGGTGGCTATTGAACGGTGAACCCCATTGGGTCATTGGTACCCGTTGGACATCGAGCCATGGATCTCATTGGGTCATAGGTAGCAGGTGGCTATTGAACGGTGAACCCCATTGGGTCATTGGTACCCGTTGGACATCGAGCCATGGATCTCATTGGGTCATAGGTAGCAGGTGGCTATTGAACGGTGAACCCCATTGGGTCATTGGTACCCGTTGGACATCGAGCCATGGATCTCATTGGGTCATAGGTAGCAGGTGGCGGCTATTGAACGGTGAACCCCATTGGGTCATTGGTACCCGTTGGACATCGAGCCATGGATCTCATTGGGTCATAGGTAGCAGGTGGCTATTGAACGGTGAACCCCATTGGGTCATTGGTACCCGTTGGACATCGAGCCATGGATCTCATTGGGTCATAGGTAGCAGGTGGCTATTGAATGGTGAACCCCATTGGGTCATTGGTACCCGTTGGACATCGAGCCATGGATCTCATTGGGTCATAGGTAGCAGGTGGCTATTGAATGGTGAACCCCATTGGGTCATTGGTACCCGTTGGACATCGAGCCATGGATCTCATTGGGTCATAGGTAGCAGGTGGCTATTGAACGGTGAACCCCATTGGGTCATTGGTACCCGTTGGACATCGAGCCATGACCCCCATTGGTCAGTGATACAAAGAGATGTAGGATCAATTGGATCATTGGACCCTTTCGGATTATTGTTTTGAAATGGTTCCCATTGCCTTATCATTAATTTGTTCTGACCAAGGTTTGGGGAGATGCTGTATTGTTGTTGTGGCATACAGTTGAAGTTTTCACTTTTAAGGGGGGTCACAATTAATGAGGAACTTTTTAATTGGGTAAAATGAATATCTTGCACTTAGTGTTTTTTATGTGCAAGTTAATTCCTAACCCCTCAGGCAAGGGTGGACCCTTGTGAACTTTCTTTGGGCCACGCATGAAACGAACATGTAACGGCTGTCACTGACTTCATCAAGATGTGTGTAGACGAGTGTGTGCTCATGCACACATACCGGGAATCCCCAAAGGGAAGCTGCGAATGAATCAGAAAATTTGCAACCTGCTGAAGACAAGATCAAGGGTGTTTAAGGCCAGTGATCCAGATCTCAACTGTAAGTCCAGATATGACCTGCAGAAGGCTATCTCAGCAACAAAGAGGTAATTCCAAGGGAAGCTAGAGATTAAGATACTCGCCAGCTATGGCAGGGATTGCAGGCCATTACACTGAGTCTGATCACCATCAATGGCTGTAATGCTTCACTATGTGATGCGGTGAATACCTTTTATCTTCGCTTTGAGAAGGAGAACTCAACAGTGCCTACATGAATCTCTGCAGATCCTGACAACGCTGTGATATCTGTCTCTGAGGCTGACATCAGAACATCATTCAAGAGGGTTCACCCTCATAAGGCATACCTGATGGCATACCTGGCAGGATTCTGAAAATCTGTGCCAACCAACTAGGGGAGTGTTTATGGACATTTTCAATCTCATTGCTGCAGTTGGAGGTTTCTACCTGCTTCAAAAGGGTGTGAATCATCCTGCTGCCCAAGAAGAACAGTGTGAGGTGCCTCAATGACCATCACCCAGTAGTATTCACATCTACTGAGATGAAATGCTTTGAAACCCTGGAAATTGTAGACTGGTGAGCCTGAGATCAGTAGCAATAAAAACACAAAATGCTGGAGAAACTCAGCAGGTCAAACCGAGTCCTTTGCGTATCAAAGGCAAAGATGCATAACCGACATTTTGGGCTTGAACCCTTCAAAGTATGAGAAAATGCCAGCAAGCATCCGAACAAAAGAATTGGGGGGGGAAGGGGGGGTAGTTGGTGAGGCAGGAGATGATAGGTGGAGAAATGAGGGAGGGGACAGCAGCAGTGAGTGGGGGAAGGAGGTTGGCAGAGATGGGTGGGTGAAAGAACTGGGGAGGGGAAAGAAAATGCAAGCATGTTTAATGGAAAGCAGTAAAATCAATGTTCATGCCATCTGGCTGGAAGGTTCCCAGATAGAAAATAAGGTGTTGTTCCTCCAATCTGTGGGTGGTCAGGATGGGACATTGCATAAGGCCATGGACAGAAATATAAGCACGGGAGTGTGACCCAGAATTTAAATGGTTGGCCACTGGGATGTCACTGTGGTTGCGAATGAAGTGGAGGTGCTGAGTGAAGTGATCTCCCAGTCTGTGTCAGGTCTCTCCAATGTAAAGAATGCGTCAGTAGTAGCTAAATTATTGAAAGGTGATCTCAGAGATCGGATGTACAATTATTTGGCTTTGTGCGTGGTAGATGATGTTTAACCAATCTTGTAGAGTTTTTTGAGGAGGTTACCAGGAAAGTTGACAGAGGAAAGGTTGTGGATGTTGTCTACATGGACTTTAGTAAGGTCTTTGATAAGATCCCACATGGGAGGTTAGTCAGGAGGGTTCAGATGCTAGGTATTCATGGTGAAGTAATGAACTGGATTCGACAGTGGCTGGACAGGAGAAGCCAGAGAATAGTGGTGAATGATTGCTTCTCAGACTGGAGGCCTGTGACTAATGGTGTGCCTCAGAAATAAGTAGTTTGTCATCTATATCAGTGATCTGGATGATAATGTGGTAAATTGGATCAACAAGATTGCAGATAATGCCAAGATTGGAGGTGTTGGGAGGTTTTCAAAGCTTGCAGAGAGGGAGCTGGACCAGCTGGAAAAATGGGCTGAAAAATGGCAGATGGAATTTAATGCAGACAAGTATGGGGTGTTTCACTTTGGAAGGACAAACCAAGAAAGGATGTACATGATGAATGGTAGACACTGAGATGTGCAGTAGAAGAACCTGGGAATATAGATACATAATTCCCTGAAAGAGGTGTCACAGGTGGACATGGTTGTAAAGAGAGCTTTTGGCATATTGGCCATCATAAATCAAAGAATTGAGTGTAGGAGCTGGGATGTTATGGTAAAGTTGTATAAAGCATTGGTGAGGTCAAATTTGTGTTGAATATTGTGTGCAGTTTAGGACACCTAACCACAGGAAAGGTTCCCAGGTTCTTCTACTGTACATCTCAGTGTCTACCATTCTGTGTGTAACTGAGTGATTTGAATTAGCCAGTGGCAAAGTGAGCACTAATTAGTGACAGGAGTCCAATCTTGACTGGCAGGTGATGTGACTTCCGAATACATTCCAGATGGGGAGGACTCATGACCATCTGCAATAAGCACATTGCAGACAAGCGGGGTGGGGGGGAGGGAGGGTCTAATTTCCACCATACACACAACAGGACAGGGGGAAAAAAAACTCCAGAGTTGTTAACTCAGCCTGCGACAACACAGGCACCATTGTCTTTGCTCCATTGAGGACATCTACAAGAGGCAGAGTCTTAAGAAAGCAGCCTCAATTCTCAAGGACCCCACCATCTGGGCCATACCCTATTCACACTGCTACCATCAGGAAAAAGGTGTAGAAGCCCGAAGAAGAGTACAAGGACAGCTTCTTACCCTTTGCATCAGGTTTCTAAATGGACAATGATCCACAGACATAACCTCACTTTCTCCTATTTTCTTGCACTATGTATTTATTTTAGAAATGTAATTTATAGCAATATTTGCACTGTTAATACTGTCACAAAGCAACAAATTTTGTGACATATTCATGACATTAGATTCTGAAGAAGAGTGGAGCAATTAGAGTTGGACAAAATCGAACGGAGCAAGATTGAAACAGCTTTTTGAAATCTGCAAGCTTTGAGCTGCTTTTTACAAAATGTATTTTTAATTTCATTTAATTTTAACATAATACACTTGGAAGTAATGAAACACAAATTTGCTGATGACATCACAGTTATCGGGAGAATCACAAATAGCAATGAGGAAGCGTATAGGAAGGAGATGGATCAGCTCAACGTTAGCAAAACAAAGGAAATGATTGTGGACTTCACGAGGAAGTCAGGAGAACATGATCCAGTCTTTAACGAGGACTCAGTAGTGGAGAGGATCAAGAACTTCAAATTCCTGGGTGTCAACGTCTCCGAGGATCTGTCCTGGATCCTTCAATGCAATCACAAAGAAGGCTCTCCAGTGGCTATACTTTATAAGGTGTTTGAGGGGATTCGGAATGTCACAGAAGACTCTTGAAAACTACAGGTGTACAGTGGAGAGCATACTAGTTGAATCACTGTCTGGTACGTAGGTGCCAATGCTCAGGACAAGAATAAAATCTCCAGAGGATTGTTAACTCAGCCTGCGACATCATAGGCACCAGATTTCACTCCATCGAGGACGTCTACAAGAGGTGGTGTCTTAAGAAAGCAGCCTCTATCCTCGAGAACCTTACCACCGAGGTCAGCTTCTTCCCTTCTGCCATCAGATTCTTGAATGATCAATGAATCAAAGACACTGCCTTACTTTGACTTTTCGTGCACTATTTTTATTTATTGTTGGAAGCTGGTTCATAATGTGGACGTTTCCACTGTGATGCTGCAAAACAATGAATTTTGTGACTTGCTCACGATGATAAATTCTGATTCTGACATTTTTGTTTGGCACTCACAGGGAGTTTTTGTATCGGTATTAGTTGGTTCTTTGTTTAAAGTGGAACCACCAGGAGCTGCTCTACCATTTAGTTTCTTGTTTAATAAGGTTTGCTTTTGATTCAAAGGATTTTTCATTCAAGTTCCACAGTGAGGTTCAAGGATGCAATGTTAACCCCCTTCACAATGAAAAACCTACTAAGTATTTGAAGCTTCCTGCATAAAAAAAGACTTTGTCATCAAAAAGTCTTTCACTTTCTTAGGAGCATTTCATTTTGCCAGTGAAGCACTGTTGAACCTCTGAGCTGAAACAGGAATATAAAGTCGGCAGTTAATCATTTAGAAGACGTGCTTAATTAAAACTTGCCAATCTGCAATTCTGCTTGTCATGTTTCCCCTGCTTTAGCCTACTACCAGCATATTTGCAAAAGTGAAATGACTTAATAGTGTTTCTTAGAAAAGCAATATTGGAAAAAATCTGGACAAATTTAACATAAATTAATATAATTACTCACACTGCACCCCTTAAGTTCCTATGCGTGTTAGTCCTGGTGCTTTTACGTGGGGCAACGTGGCCCGAGTCATCAGCTGGACCTCAAATTCATGAGGTGAGTTTTGCAGTGTGATTTAGACTGCAGGTTTCCCCCGAAAAGTAGTAGGGGTCCTACAGGATCAATCTCGGTGGAGGAATTGACTTAAAATTCCTGCACTTTCCTTTTTAGACTGCTTGTGTAACGACAAATTTAGTTGATTGTGCCGTTACATGCCTGCATTCTTTAAAAACTCTAATTGACGTTTCAGAATTCTCTGTTGTCTATATATTTAGCTGCTCTTCAGCATTCTAACTGAGGCACCTGTAGAGGCTAACCCTTTTTAATCTAGTTCCTCATTTAAGGATTTGTTTTTAAGTTCACATACAATTTATCTGCTCCATTTGAGTAGAGAAGGACGAGCTTTTCAAGGTCAGGAAAATTTGTTGTGAGAATACTTTTATTTTCACCTCTGTCTGGATTGGAATTCGACTATAATTGAAGGAACATACAAAACCTTGGTCTCCATTCTTTAGGTTGTGGTTCTTGTGCCAATGACACCCTTGTACAGAACTGCTGAACATGGGCAATTATAAAATCATTGCTAGTGTAGTAATAGTTTCCAGTTAATGTCTGTTTTGGTTTGGTGTCAGGGTAACAGAAAATGGAAATAGTGGCACAAAGACTCTTCATGGTATTGGAACACCCAGGATCCTGGGGTCTGACCAGACGCAGGTACATATGATAATTTATGGTCATATATGTAAGTACACTGTATAGATGTACCACATGTCTTGTTAGTAAATATTACGGGCACATAGTAATACAAATTAAATTACCTCAAGACACCATGAAACAAAAGTAAGAGATGATAACAATAAAAGCATAGATAAATATTCACAGTTGCAATTAATGTGCTGCTTCAGTAGTGTAGTCGTATCTTTTGGTGATCATGGAGTTGTTTATAGTTAGGGTAGCTTGGGAAATATTAATAGCCTGAAAGCTGTTGGGAGGTTGGGGGGGGAAACAAAGTGACCTAAGGTACTGGACTTCAGGTAGCAGTATGAAGAGTGCATAGCCAGGGTAACGGGGGTCTTTTAATATGTTGGCTACCTTCTTAAGGCAGTGTCTCACACAGCTTTCTGCAATTGTCAGGGGATTTCTATCTGTTATGCACTTCCTGCATTATTCTGTACCTGAAAACTCCATTTCCAAACCAGGTGGTGATGCACAGGTCAGCATATTTTTCACAATACATTTTCTTTCTGAGATTTTATATTGCCCATGTTCAGCAGTTCTGTACAATGGTGTCATTGGCACAAGAACCACAACTAAAAGTTTGACAGAGAATTTTATGACATTCTGAATCTCCTTGGATTTCTTGGAAAGCAGAGGCATCCATCCCCATGTTTTATAAAGGACCTCCTGATGGATATGTGATGTGTGCTGGTAAATTGGCCGTGCAAAACCCTGCAGCTGTGAAATGGTGCCATCACACAGTTTGGAATGGACTGAGAACTGAAGCAGCATTTGTGATGCACGTGAGAGTTGATGCTGGGCGGCATTGCGGTGCTCTGCGCAGAGATGTAGGACATGGGTCTGAACTGTGGGTGAATGGTGGCCATTGCTGGGGACAAGCAGCGTCTGCTGCTCGGTGTGCTGAGAGACCCTCCAGGACAACCATGAGAGGCACAACACATGTAAGGGGGGCCCATGGGCTGAAATCATAAAATATTTTTTGTTTTTTATGTAGTCGGTAAGAGAGAAGTGCAGAACAAACTTGATTGCTTCACAGGGATGGGGCCAATAGCAAAAACAAGGTTGAGGATAGTTGCTCTAGGATTTACAGCCAGTGTGATGGAAGTTGCTGTTTCCATCCCCCTCTTTAGCTGAAGATCTCTGCAGCTCTGAGATTTCTTTTTGATAATACGTAGGTCATAAGAGAAACCACATGGTCTGCCAATAGGTGGTGTAACTGCTGCCTATTCTCAGCACTGACTGTCAGCCAGGGTGCAATCTTGAGCCTCACATCTTGGCAATGAAGCTGCATCACTCGTTCAAGCCACTCTCAACAGTGGTTTTCACAAGCAGCTTTGGCATATTCACCTGGCGACTCTCTCCATATGTCATATGGCAGTGGGCAATTTTAACCAATTCATTGCCAGTGGAGAACTTTGCGTAACAGTTGCACCAGTAATACATCACCCCAGATACTGAGCAACCTTTATAACCCTATCCACATGTAATGCCACTTAGAATGAATTATTTTAATTTTTTAGAGTTTATTTTATTTAGATATATAGCAGGGTAACAGGTCCATGCTGCCCAATTTTACTCCCAATATACCCGCAATTAACCTACACCCACTACGTTTTTGAGCAGTGGGAGGAATCCGAAGCCCGCAGAGAAAACCCACCCAAACATGGGGAAAACCTAACTCCTTACAAATGCACGGGATTCCAACCCAAGTCTGATGTTGATCGATAGTACTAACCACTATGGCAACTGTGCTGCCAATTTTAAATTTTATTATATATCTGTATTCCCTGATCCCTCTGTTCTGCCATACTCCTCAGTGCCCTATCATTTACCGCGCATGTCTTTTTTTAGTTTGTCCTTCCAAAATGCAATACCTCACACTTGTCTGCATTAAATTCGATCTGCATTTTTCAGCCCACTCAAACACCTGGTCCAGATCCCTTTGCAAGCTTTGAAAACCTCCTTCGCTGTCCACAATACCTCCAAACTTAGTGTCATCTGAAAAGTGGCTGATCCTATTTACCACATTATCATCCAGATCATTGATTATAGATGACAAACAACATTGATCCCTGAGGCAAGCTACTAGACGCAAGCCTCCAGTCTGAGAAGCAACCATCCAACGTTGTCCTCTGCCTTCTTCCATCCAGCCATTGTTGAATCCAGTTCTCTACTTCATGAATACCTAGCGTCTGAACCTTCCTGGCCAACCTCCCATGTGGGACCTTGACAAAGGTCTTACTAAAGTCCATGTAGACAACATCCACAACCTTTCCTCTTTAAACTCATCAGGATTGCAATGCAACTAGTAATGCCTTAAGGATTATAGCTCCTGTTTGATTTTACTTGGCTGCCAGCAGGGAGCTGACACAGAAGGAGAGACTGCTCTATGAAAGATCTGTAATGAAGGCTTGCAGCCTCATGGCATGGCTCATGGGCTGTTTACATCATCTTTAAAGTAAAGAACATTGATAACACATCCATGTGTTATCAAGAACTCACACATATGAAAACAAGATGAAACATGGCGTAAGAAGTGGGATGAAGGAAATGCTTTAAAAGGAAAATCTAAAGTCAGCAACTGATCAGTGAAGAGAAGATAAAGTGAAAAATGAAAGGATTACAGCCACTAGTGAAATTTCAGTGGACGGGTAATGTGTCTGAAAATTGGAACAGATTCAAACAACATTTTGGATTGTATTTAGTGCCAGTTAGAACTAACGAAAAAAGTGAAAGCATCAGTCTTATGTGGTGTGGGTGATGAAGCTCTGAAGGTGTATAATAGCTTCACGTTTGCTGCTGAAGGAGACAAAATGCAACTGGAAAAAATAATGGAACAGTTTGAGGCATATTGCATACCTAAACTTAGTGACATTTAAGAGGCACAGATTTTTCACATGCATGGAAAATGGAAGAAAGTATTGATCAGTATGTGACTGAATTGAGAAACAGAAGCAAAGCGTGTGAATTTGGTGGAGTGACCGACTCGCTGATAAAAGATGGACTTGTTTGTGGTATTCCAGATAATTGACTGTTAAGGGAGCAAAAACTAGACCTGGAAAAAGCCATAGCACTCTATAGGGCTACAGAAACTGTAAAATTGTAGACAAAAGAGCTCTTAAGTGAACCTAGCTGCAATATAGATGCAGTGAGCAAGAACAGGCATAAACCATTTAACAAAAAGCATGCCAAAGTGGAAAGAGAGGCGTGGCCAGCGAACAAAAATGAAAGGGACAATTGAAAGTCATGTTGTCGATGCGGTGCACAAATCCTTCCAAAAATGTGTCCAGCATATGGTAAAATGTGCAGCATGTGCAACAAAAGCAACCATTATGCTCGTTGCTGTAGGAACCAAGTGCAACAAGCAAGATTCATGCAACAGATGAAAGGGAAATAGAGGAACTCTGTAGATTTTGTGACTGAAAACAAGAAAGAAAACAGAGACTGGATGTTGAGATTAAAAGTGAATGATGTATACATTTCAGTTAAATTGGATACTGGAGCACAAATTAATGTAATATCAGAGACTGATTTTAAGAAGATTAGACCCAGGCCAAAAATGTATGGAACAAAAGTGAAGGTGACAAGATATTCAGGTTCCGATATACCAGTGCAAGGAGATTGCATGGTCAAAGTGAAACACAAGGACAAAGAGCATATGCTATCATTCATCGTGGTACCAAAGAATGTACAGGCCATACTAGGTTTAGCAGCCTGTGAGAAACTGAACCTGGTAAAAAAAGAGTCCTCGTTGTGGAAAGTGAAAGAGAGACAGTCTATGATGAACTTATGAAAGAGTACAATGACCTATTTCAGGGTCTAGATTGCCTTCCAGGAGAACACACGATCAGATAAATGTGTGCCACCGATAATCCATCCATGTAGAAAAGTTCCATTTGCGTTTCAAAAGCAACTAAAAGCATAGTTGGACAGGATAGAAAGTCTGAATGTGATTCAGAAGATAGATAAGCCACTTGTCATTGTGGACAAAAAAAAATGGAAAACTAAGAATTTTCCTGGATCCAAGAGATCTAAACAGAGCAATAAAGAGAGAACACTTTAAGCTTCCAATGTGTGAAAAAATCATGTCACAGTTTCCAAATGCAAAGTTTTTCAGCAAGTTCGATGCATCATCAGGATTTTGGCAGTTAAAATTGGATGAAGCAAGTTCAAGACTGTGCACATTCAATAGTCCATTTGGCAGATACAGAGTCCTAAGGTGACCATTCGGAATTGCCTCAGCTCCTGAAGTGTATCACAAAACTATCCATATGGTCTATGAGCACCTGGATGGAGCTGATACTTCAATGGATGACATCATAATATGGGGAACCATGAGAATGGAGCATGATGAGAGACTAAGGAAAGTGCTGGAAGCAACAAGGAAAGCAAACCTGAAGCTGAATAGAAAGAAATGCTAGATCAGGGTGACAGAATAAACATTTGTAGGAGATATTATAGGCAGTGAGGGCATCAGACCAGATGCCAGAATGATGTCCGCTATTGGGCATATGCCAAGGCCACAATGCAAAAAGGACTTGGAGGTTTAATGGAATGGTCAACTATATGGGTAAATTCATATCCAGCCTCTCAGAAAAAATGGCTCCATTGAGAAGACTAACAGAAAAGAACCTTGAATGAGCATGAAAAGTCATGGAGCAAACTAAAGAAACTGCTCACCGAGGAACCAGTTCTGAGGTTTTACAACTCAGCGAGACCATCAAGATATCATCAGATGCATCACATAGTGGACTCGGTGCAGTTCTTCTGCAAAAATGTGATGACTGGCAACCCATTACGTATGCATCACATTCAATGAAGTGGTAACACAATACACTCAAATTGAAAAGGAGCTGCTCAGCATCATATAAGCCTGTGAACAATTTCATCAGTGTGTGTCAGGTCAAGCAATCAGTGCAGAGACTGACCATAAGCCGTTGATTACATTGTTCCAAAAGCCATTAAATGAATGTCCACTTATAATACAAAGAATGATGATTAGACTGTAACACTATACACTGAATATAGCATACACTCTGGGTAAGCTAATATACACAGCAGACACGTTGTCTAGAGCTATTGACACGAGAGAGCCTGCAAACACCCAACTGGATGAAGATGTGAAGCCTTCGTGGACATGATGACAAGTGCACTGCCCATATCAGATGCAAAAATGTAGCTCATAAAGTCAGAGACAAACAAAGATGAAACACTGAGACAACTGAGAAAAATCCTCTTGGATGGATGGCCCAACATGAAGAAGGACTGCTCACCTGAAGTTTCAGAGTACTGGAACTGCAGGGCGGAACTATCAGTGGTTTAAGACATCATCTACCCAAAGAGTCTGAGAAAAGAGATGCTAAGAAGGATCGATGGAGGACATCTCGGAATCGAAGTGTAAGAAGAGAGCATGAGAGGTGTATCACAAAATTATCCACAATGATATTTCAAATGAAGTATCAAACTGTACAATATGCTGGAAATATCAAGCAAGCAATCCTGCAGAACCACTAAAGCCACACCCAGCACCTTACAGACCTTACCAGAAGATTGGCGCTGACCTATTGGAATGTCAAGGGAAGGACTATCTTGTAGTCACAGACTATTACTCCCTGTATCCAGAGATATGTAGACTGAACACCACCACTGCAGATGCTGTAATAACAGGTATGAAAGCTATATTCTCCAGACATGGTGTGGCAAGTGAGGTCTTCACAGATAATAGACCCCAGTTTTGTAATTCAAAGTTCTGACATTTTGCCAAAGAGTGGGACTTTGTACACACCATGTCAAATCCTCATTTTCCACAGTCCAATAGACTAGTGGAAAAATCAGTACAGATAGTGAAAAGACTGATGAACAAGGCAAAATACAATGGAACGAACTTCTACTAGAGCATGGTAGTATACTACACAATGCCACTCGAGTTTGGTATGTCACCAGCACAACTCCTTATGGGACGTAGGCTAAGATCAAACTTACCCATTCAGGAGAACCTCCTAAAAACAAAAGAGGGGGAGAAAGTGAAGAAATTCAAATAAAACAGAAAGAAAAGCAAAAGTATTACTTTGACAGAGGAACAAAAAACCTACCAGAACTCCACATTGGTGACCAAGTAAAGTTAAAAGACAAAACTAACTTATGGACCCAGAAGGGAACTGTCCTTAGTGAAGTCCAACCAAGATCATACGCCATTCAGACCGATGAAAGTGTTGTTCTGCGATGAAATCGTTGAGATCTTCAAATGAGACCAGCCATGGTAGATGAAAAGATGGATTCTATTGAACAACTTGAATATACAACTGAAGAAATTTTCTGAGGCAACCATTCAGATTCAGGGACAATCAATCAGGCGATTGTCAAGACACATAAATCCTCCGAAGAGACTCATTGAGCAAATTTAAAGACTTGTGTTATAGAATGAAGTAGTGCTATCTTATTCGCTCTTCAAGTTTTAGTGTATGTAAATGTGAACATACAAGTTTAAAAAATGTTAACAATGTTGATCATTTGAAAATGTAAGTTCCTACAAATGGTTAAAGTTAAAATTAAAATTGCAGAGTTATGCAAAGAAAACATGTTAGTTAAAAGTAAGTTACTTTTGTTTTAAGAAAGGAAGATGTAATGATAGTGATCAGGTTTGCAATGCAACTGGCAATTCCTTAAAGATTATAGCTCCTGTTTGATTATACTTGGTTGCCAGCAGGGGGCTGATACAGAGGGAGAGACTGCTGTATGAAAGATCTGTAATGGAAGCTTGGCACCTCATGGGCTGTTTGCATCAACTTTAAAGAATATTTTCTTTCACATATATGAATACAAGATGAAACAATAACCTCCTTGAAAAACTACAAGATTGGTTAAACATGACCTACCACGCACAAAGCCATGTTGACTATCCTTCATCAGTTTCTGGCTATACAATTGTATATCCAATCTCTTAGAACACCTTCCAATAATTTACCTTTTTACTGCTGACAGGGTCACCAGCCTATAATTTCCAGTGTTACCATTGGAGCTTTTTTGTTAAACAATGGAATAACATGAGTGACCTCCAATCCTCTGGCATCATACCCTTGGCTAAGGACATTTTAAATATTTCTGCCAGAGCCCCTGCAATTTCTACACTAGCCTCCTTCAAGGTCCAAGGGAATATCTTGCCAGGCCCTGGGAATTTATTCACTCTTATTTGCTTTAAGACAGCACGGACTTCCTCCTCTTTGATCTGTATTGGTTCCATGACCTCACGGCTTGTTTTCCTTTCCTTCTATGACTGTGCTTGTTTCCTGAGTGAATACTGATGGAAAAAAAAGTTAAGATCATTCCCCATCTCTTTTGGCTTCATAGAAAGTCGACCACTCTGATCTTCAAGAGGACTAATTTTGTCCCTTACTATCCTTTTGCTCTTAATATACCTGTAGAAACACTTAGGATTTTCCTTCACATTGTCTACTAAAGCAATCTCGTGTCTTTAGCCTTCCTGATTTCTTTCTTGAGGTTTCTTTTGCATTTTTAAAAATTCTCCTCAAGTACCTCATTTGCTCCATGTTGCCTATACCTGCTAGACACCTCTCTTCTTCCAATATCCCTCAAAAACCAAGGTTCTCTCTGCCTGCTAACTTTGCCTTTAATTCTGACAGGAACATATAAACTCTTCTCAAAATTTCATCTTTGAAGGGCCTCCACTTACCTTGCACATCCTAGCCCAAAAACATCCAAATCCATGCATTCTGGATCCTTTCTCATCCTATCCTTTTCCATAAAAATTTGAAACTAATGGCATTACAATTAGTGGATCAAAAATGTTCCCCTACATATACTTCTGTCGCCTGTCCTCTCTCATTCCCCAAAAGGAGATCCAGTATTGGTACCTTTCTTTATTGGTTTAGAAAACTTTCCTGAACACGCTTGACAAACTCCAAGCTATCTAGCCCTTTTACAGTATTGGAGTCCTAGTCAATATGTGGAAAGTTAAAACCCCCTACAATCACAACCTTGTGTTTCCTGCAGCTGTAGAAACATAGAACATTACAGCACAGAAACGGGACTCTTTGTCCATTCTCGTCCATGCCAAATCATTCTTTTTTTTTTGCCTAGTCCCATTGACCTGCACCCAGACCATGTACAGATCCAAAGTCCTCATACATGTACAAAATTGAGCCCACATTTACCACTTCAGCTGGAAGCTCGTTCCACTCTCTGAAGAGGTTCCCCCTAAATCTTTCCCCTTTCACTCTTTACCCATGTTTGTATCTTAGTGAAAAAGCCTATCTACATTTACTCTGTCTGTCTCCCTCATAATTTTAAATGCTGCTATCAAATCTCCCCTCATTCTATGCTCCAGGGAATAAAATTTTAACCTGTTTAACCTGTAACTCAGTTCCTGAAGTCTGGTCAACATTGTAGTAAATTTTTTTTTGCACTCTTTCTCTCTTATTGATTTCTTTCCTGTAGTCAGGTGACAAAACTGCACAAAATACTCCAAATTTGGTCTCACCAATGTCTTGTACAACTTCACTTGTCTGCTATCGCTCTACAGATTTCTCTTCCAGTTCTCATTGATTATTGGGCAGTCTATAATACAACCCCATGAGTATGGTCATACCTTTCCCTGTACCTCAGTTCCACCCACATAGCCTCAGTAGATAAGCACTCTGTCCTGCCTGAGTAATATTTTCCCTGATGAGCAATGCCACTCTTCCCCTTTCATCCGCCTATTCGATCGCATTTAAAGCAATGGAAGCCTGGGACATTGAGCTGCCAGTCTTGCCCCTCCTGCAACCAAGTTTCACTAATGGCCACAATGTCATAATTCCATGAGCCAATCCATGCTCTAAGCTTGTATGCCTTTACTGCATTACTCCTTGCATTGAAATAGATGCACTTTAGAAAATTTCCAGCATGTACAACCCATTGATATCTAACGATGCATGCAATTTTCATATCATCTTTTCCCTCCTTCACTCCTCTATCTGCTCTGGCATCTGGTTCCCATCGTGAAAATCTAGTTTAAACCACCGGAGCAGCACTAGCAAACCTTCCTGAAATCTTTTGCAATCAGTTAACAAAATCTTCTGTTGTTAGAATTTGGATGTCATCAGATAACAAAACCTTCTCTTGTTCAGGAAACATCTCCAGGTCATCACTGATTTTGGACCCAGGCCTGCTGGAAGCCCTGCAAATGAAATACTGACTGTGAACTATCTCCTGGACCAGATCCAAAAGATCAAAATGGGAAAGGCAGCTGTGCATAGCATTGCAGTGGATGTTCAGAGACCAACTGGCTTTTTCAGCATTGATTTTCTGAGTGGTTTCACCAGTTATTATGCTAAGATTGCTAATGTTGTTGTGAAGTTGGAACCAAACGATGGAGCAAAGCATGCTGTGCTTGCAAACTGCCATTTTGATTCTGTGCCCAACAGCCCAGGTAAAATTATTTTGCTCATTTCTCAAAATAACTTGGTGATCTGTGTTGTCTCTATATTCAGGCAATTGTATTGGAATTGGTATTTCATGTGTCAGTCTACAATACACAGACCACACGCGAGACATTGAAATGTGAGAAGAGCTGAAGTTTTGAGCTTCATTTTGGTAAATATGGAGAGATTAGATTCCAAAACATCAGCTGTCAGCAAACAAGCAAAGCTTCCTAGGTGATGTTGAAATGCCTAGACAGCCTTTAGGATGAGGCTGATGTGAATTGTAGTGTCTTCTTGCTCTTTTTATGGTCATCCAGGGATAAAATGTGCTTTTGGTCCTTTTGTTTGCAAATAATACTTTATTCTCTTCCATTCTCTCATAAACTGGTAAAATTATTTGTTGTTCCTGGACTCTTTTTCCAGGAGCTCATGTTATTAAATCAGTTCTCATCTTGAAACTGTGGTTCAATGAGCTGGAAGATCCTATTGTAATCTCGGTTTGATTTTTGTGTGGAACCTTCAAGTCTGGTGTTGTCAGTATCCCAAAAAATAAACCTTGTTGCTAAAAGGTAAGGGTAATGCTGGTTAGAAGGTGAAATCAGGGACGATACTGGTTGCTCACCCAGTCTGTCCACACAAACCTCTACAAACCTTCCTCCCTTCACCTGGCCATTTCTTCTCTCCTTGATGTCTGCTGTCCTCTTCCTCCCTGCTCTACCTATCACTCTGTTCTCTCTTCCCCCTCCACTGTCCAGTTCTCCTCCCTGCTTTCTCTCTCCCTTCACCTAGCCATCCTGCCTCTCCTTGATCTCTACGTCCCCTCCCTCTCTTCTCCACCTATCTCTTCCTCCCTTGCAACCACCTGCTCCTCCCCTTCTCTTTTGTTCAGACGCCTACTGGCATTTTCCCATACCTTGATGAAGGGCTCAAGCCCAAAACATCAGATATGTATTTTGACCTTTGCAATATAAAGGACACTGCTTGACCTGCTGAGTTTCTTCAGTTTTGTGTGTTTTTACTTCAACCACGGTGTCTGCATATTTTCGTGTTTTCCTTTTGGTAGTTGTCGTCAGATTGCATAACTCTATTGCATGTTGTTTAACACAGAAGTTGTTCCTTATTATTCTGGTTGACCTGACTATCTTCTTGGATTATTAGTATAAATACTGGCATGTCAGATCATTCCTCTGTCAAGAGTCACTTGGCGGTTTTGTTTTGGGCAGGTGCTAGTGATGATGCGGTCAGTTGTGCAGTTATGCTTGAAATTCTGAATGTGATGTCCAAGTCTTCATCTCCTCTGCAACATGCAGTCATATTTGTTTTCAATGGAGCAGAAGAAAATATTTTACAGGTAAGATGTAATGCTGACCAATAAATGCATATTTAACAATACAAAAATAAAAGAACATTTAAATCTTTCTGAATTTGAATGCACCAACCTGTGTTTATCTTTTTTTTTATTGGCAGGCAAGCCATGGATTTATTACACAGCACCCTTGGGCTAAGCTAATAAGAGCATTTATTAATCTAGAAGCTGCAGGTGTAGGAGGGAAGGAGCTTGTTTTTCAGACAGGTAATTATTTTATTCAGATCAGATGTTGGTTGGGTTTGAGTCTTGCCAGCAGACCCATACTGAATTAGGTCGGGGTGATGTTCAAGATTACTTTAGTTATCATCTAACTGTACATTTATATCCAGAAGAAATAGCATTTCACCAGACTACAGTGCACACACATATACTCATACAATAATCATAGACATAAAAATATAATATAAAATATGTCAAGAATTCTGTGTGATGGATGGTAGGGGTCCTCAATAATTCTTTAAGCCCTATTTAAGCAACCCTTCTGGTCAATGCCCTCAGTAGAGGAAAGAGAGACCCCAGTAATCTCTCCATCATTTTAATGATTCTCTACATTGATTTCCAGTTCGATGCTTTGTAGCTACCATACCACACAATGATGCAGTCAGTCAGGACACTCTCAATTGTTCTCCTGTAAAAAGGTTCAGATAGAGGCTGGTAGCCTTGTGCTTCTTAACCTCCTTAGCAAGTATAGTCTGACTGAATTGCTGGGTTGTGTCACTCTAATTGACTCTCTGCATTGTTCAGGTCAGTGATTTGCTCGATGTTACTGGCATGTCCATAGCATGTTTAAAGTTGTTATACTAACAATGATTGAATATAGGAAAAAAATCCAAGTTATTTGGGTATTGTATGGGTTGAAATTGGTTGTGGTTGGATTTAATGAACTAAGGATGCTGGAAAGATTTTAGAAAGAAATTTAGCAAAGATATTCCAGAACTTGGTGGTTTGGCAGTTGATATTACAGACTTCATTGATGAAGTGATTGTACTTGGAGCTGTGCAAGAAGGCAGATTGGAAGACTGATGGAGGGAGGGTGGTTAGTGAAGATATCATAGAGATCTGAAAGCAGTTGCTTGCACCTCTTTACATAAAACACAGCACGAAGAGTTGAACTCTGGAGTTATTGCATTGAACTCTGGAACATTTCACTCTTTGATTGATGGAATTTACTTTTTTTGGCATTACGCTATTCATTATTTTACCTCCTAAAGGTCCTGAAAATCCGTGGTTGGTTCAGGCTTATGCTCGAGCAGCAAAACATCCTTTTGCATCTGTTGTTGGTCAAGAAATATTTCAGAGTGGGATCATTCCTTCTGACACAGATTTTCGAATCTATCGGGACTATGGCAATATTCCAGGTATGGTGGTTCTTTCGTGATTTGTCAATAAATTAATTGGAATTCAGGTTAGGTTTTCCTGGATTTGAAATATCCTGTGTTTTGTGATTTTAAAAAAAAATCTTAATCCAAGAGATTTACTCTGGTACAAAAAATATTGTCAGTCATTTTTAAGTCAATTGTATGTTTTGTTTTTCAGGAATAGATTTGGCTTTCATTGAAAATGGATATATTTATCATACAAAATATGACACAGCAGATCGAATCCATTTGGACTCCATTCAGAGGGCAGGTCAGTATTATGTGATTTAGAGAATAAAAATAACTTTGTGTGATATTACCTTGATTCATTTATTGCCATGTGTACTAGGATGCTGAGAAGAGCTTCATTTTGCATGCTACCCAGGCAAGTCAACCCATACTTTCTAAAAAAAAATTATTTCTTTATTTCACTTATTTTGTAAATAAAGATGTTCAATAAAAAGTTTACGGATACACAATCCCACATAATATGAGCAGTAGATTAATGTATTTAACATGCAATAATTGTGGAATGTCTCACAATATTTAGACTGAACAGATATTTATTAAATAAAGGGATCTGGATACATAATTCCCTGAAAGTGATGTCACAGGAAGACAGGATGGTAAAGAAAGATTTTGGCCTTCATAAATCAAAGTATTGAGTCTAGGAGTTGCAATGTTATGGTGATGTTGTACAAGATATTGGTGAGGCCAAATATGGAGTTCTGGTCACTTAACTACAGGAAGGATATCAGTAAGATTGTAAGAGTGCAGAGAATAGTTATTAGGCTGCTACTGGGTCTACACTAGTTGAGTTACAAGGAAAGATTGAACAGGTTAGAACTCTATTTCTTAGAGTGTAGAAGAATGAGGGGAGATTTGATAGAGGCTTAAAACATTATGAGGGGTATAGTCAGAGTAAATGTAAGTAGATTTTTTCTACTTAAATTAGAAGAGATAAATACAAGAGGACATGGCTTTAGGGTGAAAGATTGGGAGGACTTCTTCACTCAGAGTGGCGGGAGTTTGGAACGAGCTAAATGCAGACTCACCCTTAAGTTTTAAGGTATAGAGGGTTATGGACATCATTGTGACGAGCGGAATAATGTTTAAGCACAGACTAGAAGGGCTAAATAGCCTGTTTCTGTGCTCTAGTTTGCTAAGGTTTTAAGTAGAGAATTTCCCTTCAATTTGTTTATTGCTATTCAGGCACTGTTCAGACTGTCCAGTCATTTTCCTATATCTGCTTTTTAAATTTTTTTAAATTTTTCACACTATGAACCATATCAATCAAAATACATACAAGTCAACCCATACTTGAGGATAACAGCAATACACTGCTGAGAAACTCAGCAGATCACGCAGCATCCATCGAAATTAAAGGGTCACCAATGTTGTGGGCCTGGATGAAGGAGAAATTTTCAAGTATGGGGAATTTCTCTAATCACATTTTGTTTTACCCATATTATCATCAACTCTCCTGCACCCAGATTCTACTGCTCATCCAAGTAATTTACAGTGGCCGTTTAACTCAAGAACCCATACATCTTTAGGGTTTGAGAGGGAGCTGGTGGACCTGGAGGAAATCAACACAGTCACAGAGAGAACGTGCAAAGTCCACCCAGACAGCACCTGAAGTTGGGAACTCTGATTCAGTTCCATAAGTTGCACTACTCTGCTGCTCTCTTTTATTCTTTTGTACCTTGTCTTTTTCTTCAGGTTCCCCTTGACCCTGTGCCCACCCCACCCATGTTTGATGTGACACCTCCCTCTGTAAGTCAGTATTTCCCACTATAGAGCCAATGGGTTCCTCTGACCAGTTTAATTAATAGTTGTCTTATCGTGATGTTAACTTATAATCTTCCCCTTGTGCAACCTCATTCATAATTTTAATTCCCCCTCAGAGGAGCCCTCAAATGATGAATGCTGCTCTGCTTCAAGAAAGACGTGTACTTTTTAACCAGATAAGAAGATGCTGCATTTTGAGCTATATCTGGAGGTGGTCATTGAGTGGGCTAAATAACAGCCCATCCCAGAATGTTGTTTGGATCTTGCTGCATGGAGCTGTGCTCTGGTTCATTTCCTGAGGATTTGAACATTGTGCAATTGTTTGTGAATGTCCTTATTCCTGACTGATGATGGAGGAAGGTCACTGATGAAATGGGTGTTAGTGGTGCTGCCCAGAAGAACTCCTGGGGCTGGGTGATACACCTTCAAGAATCACAACCAACTAAAGAGTCACGTGATGGAGTAGTGGCCGATTGGGTTGAACCAGCCCTCTCCAGAAAAAAAGAAAAAAAGTTTGGAAAAGACCAGGCTCAACAGATACAAAACTCAAGAAATAGAAGAGAAATTTACAGAGATGAACAAGAAGATGGCACCCAAGAAAGAGAAAGTAAGAACAGCGGGAAAAAAAGAAGAAAAATCACCGGAGAAGAAAGAAGGCCTTACCTGCATGAAGGAGCAGGGAGCTGCGGTGGTGAAGACCAGCTGATCTCTGAGGTTGGTGAGTGCCCTGCAAAGTTGAGACCTCCCGACAGGTGGACTCCAAAAATGGCTCTCGGAGCCAAACAAAAGTGCGCAATCAAAGGAAAAAGTGAACACCGGCAGGAGGGGGGCTCAGCCGAGGAGCGGGCAGGTACAACACGAACAGCTGAGCGATGCCCGGCATCAGGGTGCTCAGCTGGAGGATAAAAATAATGGACAGGAAAAGAGCGAAGAGCCGGAGAAGGAAGAATGACACCAGGGTGAACAACAACAACAGCAGCAGGAGGCCAGACAGACAGACAGACAGCCCACGAAAGGAAGACCAACAGGAAGAGGAGGCCAGGAAAAGACATAGAAGTAATTCATCAGGAAAAACAGAAGAGACACAGATATAAAGAAGAGAAGAAGAAGACACAAGCACAGGTACAGACACAGAAGAAGAGGAAGAAGAAGACCAAGATCTTCACAGGGAAATGAAAGGTAAAGCAGATGGACAGAATATAGATATTTGTTCTTTTGAAGAACAAATGAGATCATTAAAAGAATGGTTATCATTAGAATTTAGTGTGATTAAAAGAAAAATAAAAAGGGCAGAAGACAAAATACAAAGTTTAGAACTAGTCATGACAGAAAGGGAAAAGAATAGAAAACGTGGAGGAGTGGGAAATAGCTGTAGAATGGGAAGTAAATGATTTAAGTGAGAAATTGGAAGAAAGTGACAAAAAAAATTAGAGATACAAGAATTGTTAAATCAGAAAACTAAAGTAGGTGAAACAACATAAAAATAGTGGGCCTGTAAGAGGATGAAGGCGGTGCAGACATGAAGGAATTTATAAAAGGATGGATTCCGAAGGTTTTGGGAACGACAGAATTACATGCAGAAATGGAAATGGAAAGAGCACACAGAGCACTAGCTCCGAAACCGCAGACACATCAAAAACCAAGATCCATCTTAGTAAAATTTTTTAAGATATACGACAAGAGAAAATATATTGGAGCAGGCAAGGAATAAAGTTAGAAAAGATAATAAGCTGTTGGAATATAAGGGACAAAAAATATTCTTTTACCCAGACATAAGTTTTGAACTCTTAAAGAAGAGGAAGGAATTTAATACAGCAAAAACAATTTTATGGAAAGAAGGTTATAAATTTATGTTAAGACATCCAGCCGTACTTAAAATATTTATACCTGTGGAGCAAAACAGACTGTTCTTGGATCCGGAGGAAGCACAAGAATTCTCAGAGCATTTGCGGGACAGAAGAAGAGAAGAAGAAATGTAACAAGAAAGAAGACCGGCGATAAAGTATATATAAAGATGTAAAAATAATGTATATGTAAAGAACTAAAGGTGGAAAAGAGAAGGGAAGGAAAGAAGGAAGAAGGGGGGAGAAAAAAGAGAGAGCTTTGTTATATGTATACAAAAAAAAAGTTTTGGCTGGTGGGGGGCAGAGAATAACCGTCATTGCGAAATCCGTTGACACTTGCGAGCAAGATCGTAAACCAAATGGAAAGGGGAGTTGTGGTTGCCTGACAAGGGATAAGGGGCAACGATATAAGATGGCCACGTTGAACTATATGACTATAAACATTAATGGAATACATAACCAAATTAAATTTACTGAAAAAAGAAAAAAATAGATATAGCATTTGTGCAGGAAATGCACCTAACTGAAGTGGAACATAACAAATTGAAGAGAGCCTGGGTAGGATACCTAGCGGCAGCATCATATAATTCAAAAGCTAGAGGTGTAGTCATATTAATTAACAAAAATGTACCAATTAAGATAGAGGAGGAAATGACAGATCCAGCAGGGAGGTATGTAATGATAAAGTGTCAGATATACTTATACTCAGAATTTTGGAATTTGTTCAATATATATGCACCTAATGATGAGGATCAAAGGTTTATGCAGGATATTTTTTTGAAGATTGCAGACACACCAGGAAATATGTTGATTGGAGGGGATTTTAACCTTAATTTGGATCCATTGTTGGATAAAACTGGATAAAAGACAAGCAAAAAGAATAAAGTAGCCAAGCTTTTGGTTAAATCAATGCAGAAAATAAAACTTATGGATATATGGAGGAGACAGCATCCAAAAGAGAAGGAATCTTCATATTATTCGAGAAGGCATAAAACATACTCAAGGATTGTATGTTTTTGTGGTCGGCCCATATTCAAGGAAGAGTTAGGAAAACTGAGTATAAAGCTAGACTACTTTCAGATCATTCACACCTGTTATTAGCAATAGAACTGGAGGACATCCCACCAAGAACATATAGATGGAGGTTAAACTCCATGCTACTTAAAAGGCAGGAATTTAGAGAGTTTATTGAACGCCAAATTAAAACATATTTTGAAATAAACACAGAATCGGTGAAAGACAAATTTATTCTATGGGATGCAATGAAAGCTTACATTAGAAGACAGATAATAAGTTATGTAACTAAGATGAAAAAGCATTACAATTGGGAAATAGAGCAGCTGGAAAGGGAGATAGCATGTATAGAAAAGCGACTAGTGAAAAGGGACGATTTAAAGAAAAAAAGAGAATTGACGGACAAAAAAAATAAAATACGAAACATTACAAACGTACAAGGTGGAGAAGAACATAATGAAAACAAAGCAGAAGTATTACGAATTGGGAGAAAAAAAACATAAAATATTGGCCTGGCAACTTAAAACAGAACAAGCTAAAAGAACTGTATTGGCATCAAGGAAAAAGGACAAACAAATCACATATAAACCAACAGAGTTTAATGAAAATTTTAAGGAATTTTATGAACAATTATACCAAACTGAAAATGAGGGGAAAGATGATAAAATAGAAGAGTTTTTAGCTAAAATTGAACTGCCAAAATTGCAAGAAGAGGAACAAAACAAATTAATAAAACCATTTGAAATAGAGGAAGTACAGGATATTGTAAAAAAAAAGCTGCCGAACAATAAAACACCAGGAGAGGATGGATTTCCAATAGAATTTTATAAAACATTTAAAGAGTTATTAATTCCTCCTCTCCTGGAAGTAATGAATCGGGTAGAAGAAACACAAAACTTGCTAGACTCATGTAAGACAGCAATAATTACAGTTATACCAAAGAAGGGAAATGATCCATTAACACCAGCATCATATAGACCAATATCGCTTCTTAATTCAGATAATAAGATAATAGTGAAATTATTAGCAAACAGATTGGCTGACTGTGTACCAAAAATTGTTAAACAAGATCAAACTGGATTTATAAAGAAAAGACAAACAGCGGATAATGTCTGTAAACTTATTAATCTAATTCTTGCAGTTCAAGGAAATAAGAAACCAACAGTGGCTGTTGCCTTATACGCAGAAAAAGCCTTTGACAGGGTAGAGTGGAACTACTTATTTAAGGTATTACAGAAGTTTAGTCTGCCAGAAAAATGTATTAATTGGATTAAAGCATTATATAATGGACCATTGGCAAAACTAGTAGTAAATGGATATGTATCGAACCAATTCAAATTAAGTAGATCGACTAGGCAGGGATGTCCATTATAATCCCACATTGTTCGCCTTAGCAATAGAGCCATTGGCAGAGTTGAGAAATCAAAATAAAAGGGATAAAAATAAAGGAGGAGTATAAAATCAGTTTATTTGCAGATGACATCATAGTATACCTAACAGAACCAGAGATATCAATAAAAGGATTACATAAGTAATTGAAGGAATATGGAGAAATATCGGGTTATAAGATCAATGCAAATAAAAGTAAAGTGATGCCAATGAGTAATGCGGATTACACAGAACTTAAAAAAGAATCACCATTTAAATGGCAAGCACAAGCAATCTGATACCTAGGAATAAGGTTAGACAATAACTTAAGCCAATTATACAAACTAAATTATCAGCCACTAATAAAGAAAGTGCAGGAAGACTTAGAACATTGGAAAGAACTACTGCTAATGTTGATAGGGAGGGTGAACTGCATTAAAATGAATGTGTTCCCAAGAATACAATACTTATTTCAAACGTTACCAATTCGCTTAACAGAGAAATTCTTTGATGAACTAAAGAGAATAATAGGGAAATTCTTGTGGAAAGGGGGGGGGAACGAAGGGTAGCGTTAGATAAATTAACAGACAGGTATAACCAGGGTTGTTTGCAGTTACCAAACTTCAGAAATTATTATAGAGCTGCACAATTAAGGTATTTATCAGATTTTTATCAGACGAGAGAAAAACCAGACTGGACTAAGGTAGAACTAGATAAAATAGGGGAGACGGTACCAGAACATACATTTTATAAGTGGGATGATAAGCTGGTGCAATATAAAAGCTCACCAGAATTGCATCATTTACTTAATATATGGAAGAAGATCAACGTAGAAAGGAAAAAAACGAATGACCAAATAGCAAAATTGTTATTGACGCAAAATCCACTAATCCCTTTTACAATAGATAATCTTTCCTTTAGAGAATGGGAGAGAAAAGGAATCAAAAGAATAGAAAATTGTTTTTTTGGGAAATAAGTTATTGACATTGGAACAGTTGAAGGACAAATATGGAATAACTCAGTTTGTAAACTGAAAGCTTATTTGAAGGATAAATTGAGAAACAGACTGAGATTACCAGAAGAAAGCAGCTTTGAATATGTGATTACAGATATAATGATAATTAAAAGATTTATAATAAATATGTACATTAAGCTGCATGGTAAGGAAAATGGGGAAAAAAGCTATAAATCTAAACAAAAGTGGGAAAAGGATTTAAACATAAAGATAAAAAATGAAGCATGGGAAAAGTTATGTTCTGGAACTATGAAGAATACAATAAACACAAGGTTACGCATGATACAGTATAATTGGTTACACAGGTTATATATCATTCAAAAATTAAAAGAATGGGATCCAACATTATCAGATAGGTGTTTTCACTGTAAGAAGGAAATGGGAACAACAATACATGGAATTTGGGCATGTACAGAAGTGAATATGTTTTGGAAAGAACTAAATCAGATAATAAATAAAATCACAAAAAACAACATACCAAAAAATCCAGAGATCTTTCTTTTAAGTAACATAAGAAATAAAGAATTAGGCCTCAAATTGGATAAAGCACAAAAAATATTAATTATGATAGCCTTAGCAGTAGCAAAAAAATGTATAATGTCAACTTGGAAAATGGAAGAGAGCCTGAGAATACAACAATGGTACATGGAAATGAATAAATGTATTCCAATGGAAAAAATAACATATAATTTAAAAAATAAAGTCACATTGTTTGAACAAATTTGGGAGCCATACATGGAACATAACAGAGAGAGCTTGCCTCGGACCTCCATCCCCTAAAATGATAAGAAGACAAAACTACTTGTGAGTAACAAATAGATGATGCATTTTTCTTGTTTATTTTCATTTGTGTGAAGATATTGTTTTATAGTTTTACTGTATATGTTGAATATGGAGGAGGGTGGGAAGAGGGGAGAAAATTTCACTGTGTATATTTAATGAGAAACGTTTGTACATATTTTGGTTGATATGGTTCACAGTGTGAAAAATAAAAAAAATAATTAAAAAAAAGAGAATCACAACCAACTTTCCTTGTGCAAGGTGTTACTAACCATTGTATAACCATTGTATAACCATTTCCCATTGACTTCAGTTTTACCAGGATTTATTGTAGCACTGTGTCAACTGAAACCATAATGTCAGTTGTGATCACCATCTTCTTGACTCTAGAATTCAGCATATTTGGAGAAGGTTGTGGTAAGTTCTGGAGCTGAGTGGTCCGATCAGTGCCCAATCTCTGCAAGCTATTCGTCAACAGCATCACTTTGATAAATTGGTTTGTGTTTGTCTTGGTTTTTGTGACAGGACTTGCTGGATATTTTCCCACATTATTGGGCAGATGCCAGTGTTGTCACTTCTGATCAGCTTGTCCATGAATGGGGCACTCCCTGGTCTGTAGGTCCAGCTGGACCTGGTCCTACTCCACAGCTTTGAGCAATTTTTAAAGTGAGCAAAAGCAAATGATTGGAATTGGATTATCTACAAGAGACCATGCTCAAATATTTACTTTGGTTGATCTCTACTGACCAGTGGTGTAATACAACACAGTATAAATGGATATGTATACCCCGTTCTATAATGGAATAGTTAAATGTTCCTTTCATTGGACCACTTATTCTCACAACTATGTAATCTATGGGAAGAGGTTAGAATGAAACAGCAAGGTGAAAAAAAGATGAAAGACGATTCTCTTTAACCTACTCAAGTGATCCAATCTGAGAATACCTGCATAAGACGTGAAATTCTAATATGTAACTCAATCCTATTGGAAAACCAATTGGGATATTTACTGCATGGTTCCAAAACAATGTTAAATTATCTCTAGGTCTGTACTGCACACCTTGTGGAGGGGGATACTGCAGACATAAGAATTTGCAGCCCACATGTGATTGGTCTTCTGTCAAATTCAGTCACATGAACATGGCCTCCAATTTGGCTCACTTGCATGGATATAATGGTTGTGAAGTCTGAGGCTGTTGTGTACACAGAAGGTCACCCCAATTCACGTTCCATTAAATCGTTGAATAATTGCTGCTATAAACTTGCTCTTTTGAGGCCCTGATATTCATGCACCTTATTTGGTTTTTCCTCTTTCTGTTACTCTATATAATACCCAGGGTCCTTTTCTTTTCTTCAGATTGGTACATTATCTTTAATTCTGGATATAAATCTCTCTCTGAGCCCTTTTATTGCTATTTTTGGAATGAGTCGACCAATGAACTTAATTTTGACTCCACCTCAATTCCATGTTGTTGCTTTTGCTTCGCTGATTGCTAGATAGCTCACATGCTGCGGTGGAAAGATGTTGTTCCTCCCACGCATACACAATGATTATTGGTTTTGATGGCATTGCTCTCTTCAGAGAAAATTAGGTATTTAACTACTAAAACAAATAAAAATCTCTTTGGGGTTTTTTTCAATTATTTTCAAAATTTATCGATCAATTATTTTTGCTTTTTATCAAAAATATTTTTATTTTACTTCATTTTTTTGACCTTTTAGTATTGAAATTAGTAGTTGACACCTGGCTCTGATTGTAATTGCTCAGATAATAGGTTGGGGTTAGAAATTACATTAGTTATAGGTTTTTTTTCTTTTTTTTTAATTGACAACATGGATCGTATGTATTTTGTTTAATGCTGTTTACTATCTGTAATTTTAATTTACCTGATCTTTATGTCATATTCTTATGTATTTGATATTACTTTCTCAAAAACCAATAAAAAGATTGAAAAAGAAAATTTCTGCAGTGCCAGACTTCTGTATCTATGTCTCTAGTTTAATGCACCTTTCCTTGATCCTGTGCCCAATTGGGGAACCAATCTGTCTCTCTCTGAAAAGCATTCACTGCACACGGGGCATTGTGTTTTAGAGGCATCCAATTCCTTGAAAATTGAATGCCATCAATATCCATTTTGTTTCATTTGTAACACTGGCTAAATATCTCAGCCCAATCTGCTACATTAAAAAAAAATAAATTTAGTCAATTCGGCCCATGAGTCCATGCTTCCCAATTTAGACTCAATTAACCTACACCCCTGGTCCGCTCTGATCGATGGGAGGAAACCGGAGCTCCTGGGTAAAACCCATGCAGATATGGAGAGAATGTACAAACTCCTTAGAGGGTTGGTGCGAGAACACAGTCTTGCTTCACGCCATTGTTAATGGAGAAGGGTTCAGAGAGCTCATTGCTGTATCTGACCCGACCTTGTTGGTTTTCGTGGAGTTGGATAACCATGTTGAGGAACTTTGGGGGGCATCCGAGGCGCTCTAGTATTTGCCAAAGCCCTTTCCTGCTCATGGTGTCGAAGGCTTTGGTGAGGTCAACAAAGGTGATGTAGAGTCCTTTGTTTTGTTCTCTGCACTTTTCTTGGAGCTGTCTGAGGGCAAACACCATGTCAGTAGTTCTTCTGTTTGCACGAAAGCCGCACTGTGATTCTGGGAGAACATTCTCGGTGACACTAGGTATTATTCTATTTAGGAGAATCCTAGCGAAGGTTTTGCCTGTAATGGAGAGCAGCGTGATTCCCCTGTAGTTTGAGCAGTCTGATTTCTCGCCTTTGTTTTTGTACAGGGTGATGATGATGGCATCACGAAGGTCCTGAGGCAGCTTTCCTTGGTCCCAGCAGAGCTTGAAAAACTCATGCAGTTTGGCATGCAGAGTTTTGCCGCCAGCCTTCCAGACCTCTGGAGGGATTCAGCATGATGCTGAAACAAGCCATGAAAGACCTCAACAATGAAGACGCTGTTTACATCCAGTACCGCACGGATGGCGGTCTCTTCAATTTGAGGCACCTGCAAGCTCACACCAAGACACAAGAGCAACTTGTCCGTGAACTAATCTTTGCAGACGATGCCGCTTTAGTTGCCCATTCAGAGCCAGCTCTTCAGCGCTTGACGTCCTGTTTTGCGGAAACTGCCAAAATGTTTGGCCTGGAAGACAGCCTGAAGAAAACTGAGGTCCTCCATCAGCCAGCTCCCCACCATGACTACCAGCCCCCCCCATATCTCCATTGGGCACACAGAACTCAAAACAGTAAACCAGTTTACCTATCTCGGCTGCACCATTTCATCAGATACAAGGATCGACAACGAGATAGACAACAGACTCGCCAAGGCAAATAGCGCCTTTGGAAGACTACACAAAAGAGTCTGGAAAAACAACCAACTGAAAAACATCTCAAAGATTAGCGTATACAGAGCCGTTGTCATACCCACACTCCTACGGCTCCTAGAATGCTTCCACCAGCGTTGTCTCCGCTCCATCCTCAACATTCATTGGAGCGACTTCATCTCCAACATCGAAGTACTCGAGATGGCAGAGGCCGACAGCATCGAATCCACGCTGCTGAAGATCCAACTGCGCTGGGTAGGTCACATCTCCAGAATGGAGGACCTTCGCCTTCCCAAGATCGTGTTATATGGTGAGCTCTTCACTGGCCACCGAGGCAGAGATGCACCAAAGAAGAGGTACAAGGACTGCCTAAAGAAAGCTCTTGGTGCCTGCCACATTGACCACCGCCAGTGGGCTGATATCGCCTCAAACCATGCATCTTGGCGTCTCACAGTTCGGCGGGCAGCAACCTCCTTTGAAGAAGACTGCAGAACCCACCTCACTGTCAAAAGACAAAGGAGGAAAAACCCAACACCCAACTCCAACCAACCAATTATCCCCTGCAACCGCTGCAACCGTGTCTGCCTGTCCCGCATCGGACTTGTCAGCCTCATACGAGCCTGCAGCTGACGTGGACATTACCCTTCCATAAATCTTCGTCCCCGAAGCCAAGCCAAAGAGAAGAGACAAACTCCTTAGATCCTCTGTCCTGATCGCTGGGGCTGTAAGGGTGTTGCACTAACCGCTACGCCAACTATGCTACCCAAAATGGGAAACTTTTAAAAAATCGATGTTGAGTATCATTGGAGAGCTGCATTTAATAATTTGACTTTTGTCTTTTCTGATTAACTTTCTTCCCTTCCATTTTAATTTCAGCCTTATCTGCAAAATAAGGCCACTCAGTTAATCTTTTGATTTTTTGAGCCCTTATTTGCATGCAGTGCAGGTTTTCTGTCATGAAATGTGTGGTAAACTTTTTTATTAACCTAGGTAAATTAGAATGTGGAAATAAAGTTAATTGATGCCATTATTCTTTTCTACCTTGTGTTACTTGTAGGTGATAATATATTAGCTGTGCTGCAGTACTTGGCATCATCGGAGGAGTTGTCTGACTCTGCGCAATATCGTCATGGCTCCATGGTATTTTTTGATGTGCTTGGGTTGTTTGTTGTGGCCTATCCAAAACGAATTGGTACTATAATAAACTGTTTAGTTGCTTCAGCAACAATCCTCTACTTGGGAAGAAAGTTCTCTGTATCAAAAAATGATGGTAAGTCAAACTTCTAATTGTCAAATTTTCTTTTTAAATGTTTCTTGTTTTGGAATGTGGGTATCCTTGAAAAGGCTGCATTTATTGCTCAATTCTAATTGCTTGAGAGAAAGGTGTGATGAGCCATGATATTGAACTGCTATAATTTTTTTGGTGAAGGTGCTTTGACAGTACGTTTGAATACTGTTTGATTCAAACAATCTGCAATATATTTCCAAGTCAGAGTGGAGTGTGCATCTTGGAGGACCTGCAGAAACTGGTTTTCCTGTGTAACTGCTACTCTTACCTCTTTCAGTCATGTGGGTAGTGGGAGGGGGGATTCCTCTTGGAAAAACCAAAACGGATAAAATAATTTTTTCCTTAAAGTAACCTGTCAGTTTTTTTTTTAAAAAGAATGATTGGTTTGTCCCTCAGCTTGACTGTTCTACTTGCTGTAGAGCAGAAGGTTAAAGCCTCATTACATGAACATGTAATTTTTGTGGTTAACATCGTCCTTCATTTGCGATTATTAACTAGAGTCTTTGACTGTTTCACTTGAATTTACAAATTGTACATCACCTGTTACTGTTCTCTTTCCAAATGTTTCTTCTCCCACACCACTTAGTTTTTTTAAGATGGTGATATTGATCATCTTTACAAGATGGATGCTTTGTTTGGCATAATGTAGTTTGCTAAAGCACCTCAAATTTGCATCATTTTTGAAGGACATTGACACATTTCAAAACAATTGATGAAGCAATAAATATAATTAATAAATAATAATCTTGTCAGGTGACTTTAGGATTACAAAGGTAATATTACCAAGATATCATCAAAACAGACAGTCCTTTCAGTGCATCTCATAGAAATATTTTCTATCCTTGGAGTGAAGAAACAACATATAAAATGTATGGAATAATTCATTTTTCTGGGTAAAGACATTTGTGGCTCTTCCCAATGTTTTGTTATTGGTTGATTAGCAAAGAAGATTAGGGTCTTTATGATAAATACAAATTTCTATTTAATTTTTTTTAACAAAAGGACAACTATCTCAAATATCTGCATTCTACACAGCAAATTCAAGTTTATTTATCATCCGATTGTACCAGTACAATCTGATGAAACAGCTTACTTTGATCCAGAGTTCAAATACAGACAAATGCATATTTAAAATAAATATGACTAATAAATAGTGGCCCCTTGCAGAGTTGTTTTAGCCGTTCATCAGTTATTCATCAGTCTCAGTGCCCTTATGAAGCTATTCCTGAGCTTGGTGGTTCTGGTTTTAACTCTTTTGCTCTCTTTCCCGATGGGAGTAGTTGGAAGATGCTGTGCGTGGGATGGTAGGCTCCCTCATTCATTTTATGAGCCCTCTTTAAACAATGATCCAGGTAAATTACATCGAATGGGGGGGAAGGGAGTTCCCAGTGATCGTCTCCGCTGCTTTTATGGTTCTGTGGATTGATCTTCAATCCAATGCTCGTTCTCAATCTTTTTCTTTCCACTCACATACACTTTAAGTAATCCCTATGCCATAGATGGTCTGTGATAAGTAAGAGATTATTTAAGGTGGTATGTGAGTGGGAAGGGATAGTTGAGAATCATTGCTTTGGACCCAATTGTTACTGAAATATTATGCTTGAGAAAAATTGTCATTGGCTCATTTTTTTTTTTGGAGTTGTGAAATCGTGCACATAACGAGTCAATTGATTACGATTAAAACAGTGGCTTTCAAACTTTTTCCATTCACAGACCATAAGTAATCCCTTACTCATCACAGAACACCTTTGGAATAGGGATTATTTAAGGTGGTCTGTGAGTGGAAAGAAAAATTTGAAAACCACTGGTCTACAGCATCTGTATAACCATATTAACACTGTCTTCTAATTTATGAAATATTTTGATAAGATAGTAAGTTTAGGGGCACAGAACTAAAACATTCCCTGGCAAGCATTGAGTGATAACAGACCAGGGATTGCAAGGCATGTGCTTAATTAACCGATCTTTACCAATGTCAGTGTTAGGGCTTTTGGTTGATGTGAGAAGTTGTAGCAGCACTCTGGCGGCACTACAGCTCTCAGAAGGCATTGAACTGGCCATGTGATGTCAGTGCGTGATGACATCAGCACGTGCCAAGGGCGTGATTCTGGCCTTTAAAAGGTTGTGTGGGTGATGAAGAGTAAATCCGTTTGATTCACTCTAAAAACACCTTGTGCGGTTACCTCGTCGTGTTCACTGCAATTCTATTGGACGCAATTGGTGACCTTGATGTGTCCAAAAATGTACTTTTAGACAAACATGGACTCTGCAGCCATTGCTGTGAAGCTACCACCCTTTTTGGACAGCTGAGCCTGAACTGTGGTTCCAACAGCTGAAGCACAATTTCACCTTCACAAAGTTGAATTGGACACCGCTCATTATTATCATCTTATCAGTGCCCTGGACCAGGCCATCGCTAAGAGGGTTCGAGACTTCCTATGGGATCATGTACCAGCAAGTATGATGCTTTAAAAGCACTTTTATTACAGGTATATGATATGTCCCATAGCCAAGCTTCTACATCTCAATGGGTTGGGAGAATGCGCCCCTTCAAAACTAATGGATGAAATGCTGTCCCTGCCAGGTGGTGAAAGTCCCAGAATAGTTATTCGAGCAGCTCTTTTTAGAGAAAATTCCAGATGATATTAGGCTCTTGTTATCCAAGTGTTAATTTAAAGACCCAAAGGCTGTACCGGCAGAGGCAGACATTTTATGGCTGGCTAAAAAGCACAGCGAGGAAAGATGAGTCTGCACAGCCAACTCCTCAGATATTGACCCTGTGTCACACTCTAGTGCTCTTAGCACATCACTCCCAAGGCAAGCAGGCAAAGGCCCAAGGCAAGCAGGCAAAGGCCCAAGGCAAGCAGGCAACGGCCCAAGGCAAGCAGGCAACGGCCCAAGGCAAGCAGGCAACGGCCCAAGGCAAGCAGGCTACGGCCCAAGGCAAGCAGGCAACGGCCCAAGGCAAGCAGGCAACGGCCCAAGGCAAGCAGGCAACGGCCCAAGGCAAGCAGGCAACGGCCCAAGGCAAGCAGGCAACGGCCCAAGGCAAGCAGGCAACGGCCCAAGGCAAGCAGGCAACGGCCCAAGGCAAGCAGGCAACGGCCCAAGGCAAGCAGGCAACGGCCCAAGGCAAGCAGGCAACGGCCCAAGGCAAGCAGGCAACGGCCCAAGGCAAGCAGGCAACGGCCCAAGGCAAGCAGGCAACGGCCCAAGGCAAGCAGGCAACGGCCCAAGGCAAGCAGGCAACGGCCCAAGGCAAGCAGGCAACGGCCCAAGGCAAGCAGGCAACGGCCCAAGGCAAGCAGGCAACGGCCCAAGGCAAGCAGGCAACGGCCCAAGGCAAGCAGGCAACGGCCCAAGGCAAGCAGGCAACGGCCCAAGGCAAGCAGGCAACGGCCCAAGGCAAGCAGGCAACGGCCCAAGGCAAGCAGGCAACGGCCCAAGGCAAGCAGGCAACGGCCCAAGGCAAGCAGGCAACGGCCCAAGGCAAGCAGGCAACGGCCCAAGGCAAGCAGGCAACGGCCCAAGGCAAGCAGGCAACGGCCCAAGGCAAGCAGGCAACGGCCCAAGGCAAGCAGGCAACGGCCCAAGGCAAGCAGGCAACGGCCCAAGGCAAGCAGGCAACGGCCCAAGGCAAGCAGGCAACGGCCCAAGGCAAGCAGGCAACGGCCCAAGGCAAGCAGGCAACGGCCCAAGGCAAGCAGGCAACGGCCCAAGGCAAGCAGGCAGCCTGTGGACACCTTGTCTTGGTGTTATTACTATGGACGATGGGGAATAAATGCCTGCAAGTTCCTTCCACTCTGCTCATTTGTGGGAAACGCCCAGGCCAATTGCCAGTAAGGGCTTCAGCGGTTGGAGAGAAATTTGCAAGCTTACTGTATGTATGGGACCAGTTGTCCCAGCGAATTTCTGGTTCAGGTTAGTGTATTTCCACCCCCATCCTACCCTGGATCTGCAACTACGAGCAGTTAACACTTCCAACATTCCGACTTCTGGCACCAGAAAGATGAATGTCAAATTCGAGAATCATCTCTGCATTTGGCCATTTATTATCCCAATCTTTGTTTGGTGCAGATTTTCTTCAGGCTCATTCTTGCCTCAATGACTTAAAAGGGTGTTGGCTAATAGATGGAAATACTTTTCAGACTATTCCCTGCTCTGCACCTTCAAACATAAAGTAAACCAGTAGATGAATTCTCCAAGCTGTTGGAAGACTTCCCTGAGATTACTACTCTGCAATTTTCTTCCTCCACTGCAAAGCATGGTGTTACTCACTGCATTGTATTAAGGGCCCGCCTATCTATGCTAAAGTATACTGCTTGCCTCCAGAGAAGCTGTGTTTAGCTAAGGAAGAATTTATCAAAATGAGTAGGTCCGACAGTCCCTGGGCATCTCCATTACATATGGTCCCGAAACACAAGGGAGATTGGTGACCATGTGGAGATTACAAGTGGCTTAATGACGCCACCATTTTGGATTGTTATCCGATGGCTCGTATTCAGGATTTCTCAGCTAATTTGCATGGAGCAAAAATCACTAAAATAGACTTGGTTCATGGCTATCACCAAGTACCAGTAGAGCCAGAAGAAATTTCAAAAAAAGCAATAATTACTGTATTTGGGTTTTTTTGTTTTTTTTTTAACTTTATTTATTCGTTCAAAAAACAAATTAATATATGACGTATACAGCAAATGAACATGAACATTTTTTTTCTATCTATATATAGATAGAAAAAAAAAGAAAAAAAAAGAAAAAAAAAGAAAAGAACCCCCCCCCTTCAGCCAACTCTCCTAAGGAGAGCCATAAAAAAAGAAAAAAGAAAGAATATTAAAAAAAATTAAATATACATATTAAAATCTAATCAATATAAATATTCTGTAAATATTCTGAGTATAACAACGACTTATTAACAAAAAAATTATAATTATCATGCGAAACATATGTAATTTTTCTATTATTAAACAATATTTCATCTTATTATCCCATCTATTAATATCAATCATATTTGTATATTTCCACGTACTAGCAATACATTTTTTTGTTACGGATAAAGCTAAATATACAGAAGCAAGCTGGAACTTATCTAATCCCAAACCTTTCAAAGGTTGCAAACTACCCAATAAAAATACTGTTGGATCTAAAACTATTTTAATCTTATACAGATATTCTAAAAACAATTGAATTTTCTTCCAAAAAGATTGTATATGTATACATGACCAAACAGCATGAAGAAAAGTTCCAACCGTATCACCACATCTAAAACACTAATCTGATTCATTAAAACCATATTTTTTAATTTTTAAGGTGTCAAATATAATTGATGTAAAAAGTTGTAATTAATCATTGCATAATGTGCATTTATCAGTCTAGTTACACTATCATAACAAATATCTAACCAATCCTCTTCAGAAAAAGTAAAACCAATATCCATTATCCATTTAATTTTAGATCTATCGCAACCCTTTTTATCCATACCATCCTGTAATATTTGATACATAAATGAAATATACCCCTTCTCTAGTACCTTCATAAGAAAAGTCTCAAATTTAGTCATTTTAGGTAAAATCATATCTCTACCAAACATACATTTTACCAAAGACCGAATTTGATAATAAAGAAATAAAGAATTCTTATCAATACTAAAATCTTCCCTCATCTGATTAAAAGATAAAAACTTACCCTCTTTAAAACAATCTCCTAAATTTTTCACACCTTTAAATCTCCAATGCAATAAACTTTGATTATGTATTGAAAAAGAAGTTGATTATTATACAACGGAGTCAAAGCCAATAATTTACCCTTAGAACCTATCATTTTATTTTTATTTATCCATAACTTCATTAAATGTTTTAGTATAGGCACATTATAATGTTGTAACAAATTCATATTCCACCTCAACAAAAATTGATGTATTTCAAATTCAGAAATACTTGCCATCTCAATTTTAGCCCAACCAGGAGGCCATACGAAATCCATCAATGAGCTAATAAATTTAAGTTGGGCTGCCTCATAATAATTTTGAAAATGTGGTAAACGTAATCCCCCCCCAACTCATATTTCCAAGTTAATTTATTCAAAGCTACTCTTGAAAATTTACCCCTCCATAAAAACTCCCTAACCATTTTATTTAAATCTCGAAAACATTTTTTATCAAGTAAATACGGAATAGATTGAAACAGATATTGTATACATGGAAAGATATTGTATTTATCCTTCCCACTAAATTAATATGTAAATCTTTCCATTTTTGATTTTTTTCATTTTGATTTTTCAGTTTTGATTTTTTTCATTAATGGAGCATAATTTAATTTAAATAAAGATTGATAATTAACATTCAAAATAACATAACATAACAATTACAGCACGGAAACAGGCCATTAGGCCCTTCTAGTCCGCACCGAACCAAACACCCCTTTCTAATCCCACCTCCCTGCACAATGCCCATAACCCTCCATCTTCCTCTCATCCATATACCTGTCCAACCTTTTCTTAAATAATACAATTGACTCCGCCGCCACTATTTCTCCCGGAAGATCATTCCACACAGCTACCACTCTCTGAGTAAAGAAGTTCCCCCTCATGTTACCTCTAAACCTCTGCTCCTTAATTCTTAACTCATGTCCTCTTGTTTTAAACCTTCCTCCTCTTAACGGAAATAGTCTATCCACATCCATTCTGTCTATCCCTTTCATAATCTTAAATACTTCTATCAAATCCCCTCTCAACCTTCTACGCTCCAAAGAATAAAGACCCAATCTGTCCAATCTCTCCCCATACTCCAGATGCTTAAACCCAGGCAACATTCTGGTAAACTTAAACCCAGGCAACATTCTGGTAAAATGATACCCAAATATTTAATTCGGTCAGTCCACTTCAAATTAATAATATTCTTATAAACTGAATAATCTCCTTCACTTACCGGTAATATTTCACTTTTTTCCCAGTTAACTTTATATCCAGAAAGACATCCATATTGTATTAAACATTCCTTCAAATGCAAAAGTGACTGAGCTGGGTTTGTTAAAAGCACCAATACATCATCAGCAAATAAATTAATTTTATACTCCTCATCTAAAACTTTCATACCTTGTGTCTGTGTATTTTGTCTTATCAACTGCGCTTAAGGTTCAATCACTAACGCAAACAAAGCTGGCGATAAAGGACAACCTTGACGAGTTGATTGAGTGATCTTAAAAGATTCCAAAAACCATATTTGGGTTGTTCGAATTTTTACGCATGCCATTCGGATTAAAGAATGCTGCTTAATCATTTCAATGGGCGATGGATGCTTTAGGACATGTTATGACCAATTACTTCATTTATCTTGACGACATTTTAGTGGCCAGTGGGACTAAGGAAGAACATATGGAACATCTTCGTACACTTTTTATTCATCTTCAAAACTTTGGACTGACCATAAATCCAGATAATTGTGTTTTTGGACAAGAAATTATTGATTTCTTGGGGCATAAGATTACTCAGGAAGGTGTGACTCTGCTGCCATCCAAAGTTGAGGCCATTACCAAATACTCAAGTCCTGCTATGGTTAAATCCCTGCACAAATTCATGGAATGGTAAATTTTTACTGTCAGTTTCTTCCGGGAGCAGCTCTCATCATGAAGCCTCTTTTTGATTTACTGTCTGGAAATGCCAGAACCATCCCTTGGACTGAAGAGGGAAACAATTTCTTCTTGAAGACGAAAGATTTGCTGATTCATGCCACTATGGTCAGCTACCCAGTTTTAAATGCAGGCACCACCTTTTCTACAGATGTTTCCAGTGTGGTCATAGGAGGTGCACTTCATCAATATGTCAATGGGCAATGGAAACAGTTAGCATTCTTCAGCTGCCATCTTCGTGAAGCAGGGAAGAAATGTAGTGATTTTGATGAGCTTTTGGCCATTTACTTGTCTATTCGATACTTTCGTTATTTGTGTTTTCCAAGGTCTCAGAACCACGGTCAACGCGACAACAACGGCAATTATCATTCATTCAGAATTCTCCACAAAATACTACATATTTCCGGAAAAGACAAAGCAGTAGCTGATGCACTTTCTCGCTCTGCTCCACTTGAGGTCTCATCTGTAGATCAAGGTATTGACTACATAAGCTTTGGCCATGGCTCAAGAACATGACCATGAGATGAATGCTTATCGGACTGCAATCACGAACCTGCAATTGAAAGATGTCCAGTTTTGAGTTAATGGCAAACTACTCCTCTGTGATGTATGAACGGATCACATATGCCCTCTAGTTTCGGCATCATGGAAACGGCAAGTATTCGACTCTGTGCATGTATTTGACAGCCATCAATTAGATCGACAGATCGTATGGTTTCCGACAGGTTCATGTGGCACGGTCTTAAAAAAGACGTTATACAAATGGTAAGGTCCTGCACTGCCTGCCAGAAAGCAAAAGTTCAGCCATGTACTAAGGCACCACTGCAGTCCTTCCCAGCACTTGCTCATGTCCACATGGACATTGTTGGTCTGCTTTCTGTTTTAAGAGAATACTGTTATCTTTTTCCAGTAATAGGCAGGTTTATGCGGTGCCCCGAGGCCATGCCTATGGTAGATGCTACTGCAGACACTTGTGCTTGGACATTCCTCAGTTCCTGGGTGTCTCATTTTGGTTTACCGGCACATGTTACTTTGGATAGAGAACCACATTTTACTTCCTCGCTGTTCACTGCCTTGTCTCACTTGCTTGGTACAACAATTCATCATACGAATGCCTATCATCCCCAGGCCAATGGAATGGTGGAAAGATTCCATTGACATCTCAAGTCAGCCTTGATGGCTCAGTTAGAGGGCCCGAACTGGGCTGATGAGCTGCCCTGGGTATTACTGGGCATTTGAACAAATCCAAAGGAGGACCTCCAAGCTTCCTCTTCTGAACTTGTGTATGGTGCACTGTTGGTGTTTCCAGGGTAGTTCGTCCCCTACCATTCCAACTCCAGTGATGATTCTAAGGAACTGTTGAGCAGGCTAAGGGAGACTGTAGGAAAATTGACCCGTATACCACCATCTTCGCATGGAGAACTCTCTTCTTTTATGCCTGAAGACCTCAAAAACTGCAAATGTCTTCGTCCATAGGGGAACACTTGGTCAATCTTTGCAGACGCCCCACGAAGGACCTTGTAGGATACTCAAACTAGGTCAACCCGTATTTTGGACATTGGAGGGAAACTACAGTCTTTCACTATTGATAGACTTAAACCAGCTTACGTGGACAAGTCTTCCACACTGCAGCAGCCAACAGTCTGTTGCAGAGGTTGACCACCTAAAAGACAGACAAACCTTTCTGCCCATTCTGGGGTGGGGATGGGGGGGGGCCTTTGTGTAGCAGCGCTATCTACAACTCCCAGAAGGCATCGAACCTGCCATGTGACATCAGTGGGTGATGACGTCAGCACTTGCTGAGCACACGATCGTGCTTTTAAATGGTTGCGCAGGTTCTGAAGAGTAAATCCATTTGATTTACACTAAAAACGCCTTGTATGGTTATTTCATCGTGTCCACTGCGATTCCAGTGGCCACAAAGTGAACATTTCCCAGTGTCCCAACATCAGTAACAGATGATTAGCATTTAAAAAAAAGTTCACTTGGAGGACATTTGAGGCAAGGCCAAGAATGGACTTTGTTGAGGTCTTGTAGATTGTTGTGTCTTGCTATGTAAGGGTCTCCTCTGGAAGAAAGCAAGGAGAGGAAATGGATAGTAAACATTGACATCTAGCATTTTGCTCTCTGTATCATATGTGGACTGATCCTGATTGACCCAGAATTCTGGTCTGGCATCAACTTGATTTTTAAATTTCTCAACTTGCTCTAATTTCCCCCACAGCTAGGCTTATTCCTACTTCTGTAATCACCTCCTGCCCAACATCCCTCTTGTGAATCTTCAATTCTGCCCTTTCACATATCTCTGGTTTTCTGTTGTCTGGGTCCCAACTCCTAGAATTCTATCATCTGTCTTCACTTAAGTTGTACCTTGGAATGTACCCATTTGTCCTTTGCAGCTATGTCACATTTTGCAGATCCTTTCTGCACAGTGGTGCAGTTGGGAGAATGGCTGTCTCACCATACTGGGGACTAGGTTTAATCTCAACTTCTGGTGTGGGCTGTTTGGAGTTTGTACGTTCTTCCTGTGGCTGCCTGAGTTTCTTCTGCATGCTTTAGTTTCTTTCCACATCCCAAAGACAAGCAGGTTGTTGGCTTAATTAGTTACTGTAAATTTCCTTTAGTAGGTACTTGAGTGGTTGAATATTGATGATGTGAGAATAGAAATTGTGAATATTGAAGGATTAGTGTATCTTGAAAGTTGACATGGATTCGATGGGCCAAGAGGCCTCTCTCCCACCTGATATCTCTCTGATTTAATATTTCTTCAACATTAATGATGTGTGAATGTATATTGATAAAGGTACATAATCTTTTATCCAAAATCTTTGGGACCAGATACTTTTCAGAATTTGGATTTTTTCAGATAATAGAATAATAGTAATGGCGGTACAGTAAGTAAATGCACTGATTTCAGATTCACGCAAAACAAAGGCACTCCAATTAGAAAGGTCTCTGAATGGTTAGGGTGGGAGTTGCGTCACTGTAAAACTTCCACAACTTACCTTTCTGCTTTTTTAAGTCATATATGGTGGTAGTTCCCACACCATAATCTTCAGTAAGATGCCATACAGATGCACCACGATCAAGCTTCTGCAGTTACTCTACTTTCTGCACTATCGATAATGACAGTTGTTTTCTTTTCTACTTCTCTCTGTTACCAATAGGGGACTCTACAGTTCATTTTGACACTCACAGAAGCACGTCTGACTGGTAGGAGCATTGAGACACGGTGCTGGACGGGGAGGGTCGCGTCGGATCATGTTTGTCATCAAATGCAAGCTTTGGTGTGCAGATGACATCCATGGAAAAAATAGTTTGGTTTTTGGAGGTTTTGGTTTTCAGAATTTCGGATAAAAGATTATGTACCTGTATTATTAATGTCGGGTTTTGAATACCTTTGGTTATCGCTTGTGTTCCACAGCCTGTTAACTGGTGTGATTGTTTACAGGTTCTCACTATAGGAGTGATCTACTTTATGGAATTGGTATCACATTAATATGCTGGTTCATCATCTTTGTGACCATCCTCATTGTAGCAGTATTCGTGTCTCTAACTGGGCACTCCATGTTTTGGTATAGCCACTTCTATGTTTCCGTCGTCTTGTATGGCTCAATAGCCCTTGCTAAGCTGATGTTGATTCATACACTGGCCAAAAATCTTTACTATAGAGTAAGTATACAGTGGCTCTTCTTTTAGAAAAAGGTGAGTGTAGGGGCTGGTGTGGGTTATAGAGATGGGGAGGGATGCATGTATGGCTGTCTTATTTAATGGCTCTCTAATAATTTCCTTTCCCTCAACCTCTCCTCTTACAAGCCTCTAGCTGATAAAGCAGTAGATATTTTACAGAATGATTGTATATGGTGCACCTCTTGTGAAATTTTGCTATGGCTTCTGAATTTTTTGAGGCCAGATGAGGAAAGAGGAAGAGAAATTGGTGGCACTTTCTTTGATGTTCGTGATTTGTGAGTGAATTTATAACATTAGCAGAGTTTTCAATTCAGTGCTTGAGAGTGTCCAAAAAAATAAGTTGTAGCTTCCTAACTTTGTACATGAGCATGATCTGAACAGAATTATTTTCTGTAAACTGATTATAACAATGTATGATCGATGTATTCTGGCCAGTGTCCGTTTCTGTTATTAACATACAAGGACACAATTTATGTACACTTGCAACTATGAAGAACCTCAAGGATGATTCCCACTGTTAGAGATTTGGCTTATGATGAAGTTGGACTTGCTAGATGAGCTGCTTTCTCTTAGGAGTGATGTACTTTGACTATAATCATTTGGATTGTTCTCTTAGAATTTAGCTGGGACAAGTGTGACATGCTGCTTTGTGGTAAGTTAAACTTCGGCAGGATTTGCATAGTAAAAAGGCAGGGCCCTGGAGAGTGTTGGAGAAGAGAGACCTAAGGTTAGTATGTTGTTCCTTGAAAATGATGACACAGGCACAGTGATGATGAAAGTGGTTGGCACACTTGTCTTTGTCAGTCAGGGCATTTCCAAGAGTTGTGACATCATGTTACAATTGTACAAGATGTTGATGAAACCACATTTGGAGTATTGTGATAAATTATGGTCACCTAGCTTGGAAAGAATCCTTAAAAGTTTTAAGTTACTTTAACTACATTGGGTTTGCCCATGCTGTAGAATGTTTTTTTAAAAAAAACTTGCCCCTTGCAGAAATTATAGACAAAGGTTGTCTGTCCCCAGTCTACATGTCCACAGAGGGACGGAGCTCCATTTTTAAAAATTAACTTTGGAAGAGGAGCAATTAAGTTAATAGATTAGTAATACAGATCAGTTCAGAGCTTTTGAGTTCAGATCCCTTCTGGGCAGCTGTGTAATTAAAATTCACTGAATAATCAACAACAATTCATCTTAGAATGATGTCCATAAAACCTTACAGGACCATTGTAAAACTCCACCTGGTTCACTAACATCCCTCAAACAGGCAAACCTGTCCTTGCCTGGTCTGGCCTTTGACTCCTGACCTAATCTGTGTTGTTATCTCTAAAATGCCTTCTGAAATGGTTGAGTAAATCATTTGTCTATGGTTGGTTCACTGCCACTTTCTAGGGAGCAGTTAAAGGGTAGTTAATGTTTGCTTTGCTGACCACACCATTATCCTTAAAACTGAAAAAAAATACCCAATTTGTTCTGTTTGACACAGTATTGCAGTGATAACTCCATTTGTGGGAAAGAGGAAACTGGCAGGAGAATCTCCCTTCTGCTGTAGGGTTTATCAGTCTCTCATTGTCAGCTGCACTTTGCATAGGTAACAGTCCCTTGAATTTTATTATTATAAAGAATAGGTTGTAAAAACAAGTATTTGTGATTTTTTGTTTTTGTTTTTTTTGTTTATCTGACACACTAAACTGATTTTTTTCTGTGCACAGAACGTGAACAAGTTTTACCTATCAGAATTGTACTTTGATGTTGCACTAACAATTTGGTGCTGCATTTTGATTTACTTTACCCAACGAGACCTGTGTTCAGCTTACGTACCAGCATTGTGGGTGGCTTTTCCTTTGCTTCTCAAATTGTTGATTGGCAAAGAGCTGAAACAAAAAGGTAAACTCTATCATTTGTATTCTTGTTATCATATTTATGGGTTTTGCATAATTCTGCCAGACTGAGACCACCCACCAATTGAAGGAACCACATCTTGTATTCTGTCTAGGTATCATTCAACTGGATGGCATTAACGTCGACTTCCCTGGTTTTGGTTAGTGCCCCCCTCTCCCATCTATCCCTATATCTCCTTTCCTTTAACTATCTCTCCCATTTTCTTGTCTAATTTTCACCCAGCCCTCCATTCACAGAGCAAGCCCACCTCTTCCCTGATCAATTCTCACCTTTCTTCTGTCCTTGTATTCATTTAACAAGCTTTGTCTGTTGTCTGCACTCTTTCCCCTGCCCTCCTTTCCTTCTCTACAGCCTTTTAATTCAGGTACCTGGCTGCTGCTTACTTGTACTTGAAGAAGGGGGTCAGGTCTGAAAAATTGATTAAATATCTTTACCTCTGATAGTTTTTGTGAGACCTGCTGAGTTCCTCTAGCAGTTCTGTGGTTTTACTATAATCACAGTGTCTGTAGACTTTCGTGGTTCAATTTATTTTTCAGAATATTCTTTGTGATGATTTCCCCCCCCCATAGATATATGTAGGGTATGGCAGCCGGGGCATGTGCCACTTGAAAGGGGGCGCTATTATCCTCGCCTCACCTGCCCAATATCCAACTCATGAGTGCAACAAAGAATCTCCATCTGACAAAAGAACTTCGAGGTATGGGCAGCATAAGTTCTTTAATGACACATTTTGCTTTCTGATGGAAATCAAGCCAGTGTCAGACAAGTTGAACTAATTTGTAAACGGTGATTCAAAGAGACCCATGAAGTTTATCGACTTGTCCCATTGTAAAGCTAATTCTAGCCATGAATAGATCAACAAACACTAGATAAAACCGAGGTGTGTGGTGAGGATCCTCTATGATTGTGCAGCTCTTTACATGCTTTATGAAGCATTTATTTATACATATTTGTAAATATAATTGTCAAGTTCGTCTATTTCATAAAATAAAATGTTTCTTTACTTTGGCAAGGGAGCGGCTGAATATGTGAATATTCTTAAAAGGCTATTAGATTAATGGCAGACTGTCTCAAAAAGGCATTGCCTGGGGTTAAACTGCAAAGCTACTGCCTGTTAGTCTTGATTTATTGCTGCTACTCAAAAGCGAAATATTAAAGCAAAGGGAAGGTCAAGGCCTGTTTTGAACAGAATTTGCCTGACTTTAGTTAATTAAAGTTGTAAGTTAAGGATGCTGCGGCAATGTTTAATTCCTATTAACTTAATTTATCATGACATAGTTTAATTTTTTTGATAAATATAGTGTTTTACCTTCTCTCTCCCTCCCTACTACATTGAAAGCATGCTGACACTGCATTCCTGTGTGGTTTGCCAGCTGTACAGCAGCAGATAAGAGGGATCTTCAGAGCATTATCAAGAGTGCTCCTTGTCCCCTTTGGAGGATTTATTTCAATCTCGCTGATTGCCTTCTCAGGAAGGCAGCTAATATTCTACTCACCCGTGGGGCCGTGGCCGTGCTACGCTAAGGAGTTTACGTGCTTTGAAAGAGCTCGCCACAAAAAATTAAAAAGACAAAGCTTAAAACCAGAATTTTAGCATCAAAAATGGATAAAACTAGTGCCAAACAACCAAGGCAACCAAAAGCAAAAAAAAAAATCAAAAAGCAACAGCTCAGCCCGGAACATTGAGTGGAAGCATGATGAGGTGTGACTCAGGAAGGGCCTTGGGACCAGCTGAACCCAGCAGAGCTGGGGGGGTTGGCACAAGATATAACCAACAACCTCAAAAAGATGGAAATTTTATGCATTCGTTTCACAAGTATGGAATCAGCGATGAGAGACTCATCGGAAAAGGTAACAGAAATCAAAGAGGTCATGGAAGAATGAATGACTCGTTCGGAGGCTGAGATGGACAAAACAAAAGACAAGCTAAAGGCACTGGAAAAAAAAGCAAAAACATGGGACACAGAAAAAAGGATTGATGGACAATGTCAATCATATGGAAAATTTAGCAGACCAAACAATGTACGAATCATTGGACTGAGAGAAGGAATAGAGGAAAAATACATGGTGAGTTTCTTTGAAACATGGACCCCACAAATGCTGGGACAAGACCAGTTAAATGCAAAGCTACAACTTGAAAGGGCTCACTGGACCCTCGGACCCAGAAGAAATGACAAACAGCAACCATGACCAGTTCTGCTAAGACTTTTAAGTTACCAGAAGAGAAATGTGATCTTGGGAGCAGCATATGAATATTCAAAAAAAAATAATGGCCCATTAATGGTGGCAATGGAAATGTCATATTTTTCCAGGACTTTTGCCCTGCTTTGGTCAAACAAAGAAAGGAATATGATAAGGTTAAGAGAGAACTGTGATCTAAAAACTTTAAATATTCAATGATTTATCCAGCAACGTTGAGGGTGGTTGTCTCAGAATGTAATCGATAAATTTTCAAGAATAAAGAAGTGGAAGAATTTTTAAAAAAGTTATGAAAAGATTAAAATTGTCAGCTGAAAGGGTTGAAAAGGCAATTTCAAAAAAGCACTAACTGAAAGATGTATCTTTATTTATATAAGTAGTACTGAGCCATCTTGTTTTCACTGTTAAAAGAAAAACCATTGTGGTTTATATGGAGAGCTCTGAAAGGATAGAAAGGTGGTAAATAGCAAGGTGGGAATTCAGATTTTTGGGGGAAGATAGTGCCGGGAGAGGAGCAGTTTTAAAAGATGGCGCTAAAGGGAGGGTTTCTTCTTCAGAAGAATCTGCGGGCTTTTTGTTTTGCAGGCTTCCAGGCACTATTGTCAACGTCACTGTCAGCTAGGGATGTGTGTGTGTGTGTTTCTTAAAGGAGAAATATGTGTTGGAAATGTCTTAAAAGGGAATTGTTACGACAGTATTTTTAAAAAAAAAATTGGGAAGATTTTATTGTTGTACAATATCTGTTTGGAAAAGTGGTATGAATAAAACACTAAAGTTATTAGTCTTAATATTAATGGGTTAAACAGGACAGTGAAGAGGAAATGGGTCTTGGCATATTTAAAGAAATTAAAAGTGGATATTATCTTTTTGCAGGAAACACATCTTATGAAATTGGAACATGATAAATTAAAAAGAGGGTGGGTGAGAAATAATATCTTTGGTTCAAAGGCAAAAGAGGTTGAGATTCTAATTAATAAAAATATACCATTGTTAATAGACGATACTTTGATTGATCAAGCAGTAGGTATGTAATGAATGGCACATTATAAAATGTATGGAGAAGCATGGACATTTATGAATATTTATGCTTCAAATTATGACGAAGTCTTTATGAAGAATATCTTAAAAACAGTAGAGGGAAGACAAAATATATTGGTTGAAGGGGATTTCAAATTTTGCTTGGACCCAATATTGATAAATCAACAAGAACAATAACAAGGGTGAAAGCAGCAAAAACCATAATCTAAATCTTATCCATGTATGGAGACAATTAAATCCCACACAGAGAGACTACTCTTTTTACTCAAGGGTGCACGACTCGCATACAAGGATTGACTTAATTTTAATGTCTGCCCAGTTAAAAACAGAATACCTGGCGAAGCTTCTATCAGATATTAACTAAAGCAATAATGGAAAACCAAGAGAATGTATACAGATGGTGTTTCAATACTACATTGATTAAAAGAATGGACCTCTGTGAATTTGTAAAGAGACAAATAGAAATATTTTGTGAAACAAATCTTCCACCAAATAATAAGTTTTCTTGTATGCGACACGCTCAAAGCATATTTAAGGGGACAAATTATTTCCTATACAAAGAATCTTGAGGGTACATAACAGTTTGGAGAAAGATATTAAAGAATTAGAAAAAACAAACCAAAGAACAGGAGTACAAGAAGAATACAGATTACTGGAGAATAAAAAGATAAGATACAATACAATACAAACATATAGGTCAGAAAAAGCTATATTTAAAAATTAAACAACAATAATATGAGTTGAGTGAATGTTTTAGCTTGGAAGATTAAAACAGAGGTGTTATCAAGAATGATAAATGCTATGAAAACAGACAGATACCCTAGTATATAAGCATAAAAATTAATGACATTTTTAGACAATATTACACAAAATTATAGAAATCAGAATTACTATGAGATGAGAATGAAATGGAAGAATTTTTGTTGAATGTCGAACTTCCAAAACTAGAAGAGAGAGAAAAAAGATAGAATGAGATACTCCCTTCACAAGGGAAGAAATCGTAAAGGCCCTAAGCACCCTACAGGCCAATAAATCACCAGGGAAGGATGGATTTCCACCTGAATTTTGTAGACAATTCAAAGAATTATTAATTGATGTCCTGGACCAAGCAATAGGAACATGGTCCCTCCCAGAATCCTTCTCAACCGCGATTACTATAGTGATACCAAAAAAGAATAGGGATCCACTAAAAGCTTCGTCATATAGATCAATATCCCTTTTAAATACTGATTATAAGATACTAGTGAAAGCGTTGGCTAATAGGTTAGGACAATACTTGCTAAAACTGATGCATGCAGATCAAACAGGATTTATTAAAGGAAGGCATTCCTCAAATAGACTAGGAAGATTATTTAATATAATACACATGGCAAAATCTGTACAAAATCCAAGTATTGCAGTCTCCTTGATTGCGGAAAATGCTTTCAACCATTTGGAATGGCCCTTTTTATTTAAAACACAAAAATTTGGTATAAGCAGAAAATTTATAAATTGGATAAAAACTGCAAGCTAAAATAATAGCAAATAATCAGTAGATCAAGCAGACGGGGATGCCCCCATCCCCTGCGCTTTTTATTTTAGCAATTGAACTGCTGGCAGAGATAATAAGAAGGGATCCGGATATAAAGGGCTTCAAAGTTGGACAAGAAGAACACAAAATTGGTGTATTCACCAATGATGTGCTATTGTACCTATCAGCCCCAGTTGAATCGTTGGAAAAATTACAAATAACATTAGAAAAATATATGAACAAAAGCGAGATAATGCCATTAACAAATTTTGAATATAAAATATATCAAAAAGTAAGTAAATTTAAATGGAAGATGGATGGAATAAAGTAACTTGGAATAGCAACTGACAATAACTTGCAAAATCTGTGCAAACTAAATTATGTTCCTCTTCTTGGGAAGATAGAAAAAGACCTACAGAAATGGAGAGACTTACCGATTACTTTAGTGGGAAGGGTTAACTGCGTCAAAATGAAAGTGATGCCAAGACTGCAATAACTTTTTCAATCACTGCCTATTTCCATTACCTAAAAACTTTTTAAAGCTACTTCACAACCATATTATAAAGTTCCTATGGAATAATAATGTTCAGAGAATTACATTGGAAAAACTAACATGGAACTATGAACTGGGAGGACTTCGACTTCCAGATTTCAAAGAATATTACCTAGCTGCACAGGCTAGATTTCTCGCAGCCTTCACTGAAGACAACCCTATCTTTAGTTCAAAAGGGAATGTACTCAATGGAGGAGGGGAAGCAAAGGAATTTATTTATAAATGGGGTGTCAAATCACTAAAGAAAAATATGGATAACCTAATTTTAATACATATGATTAGAACGTGGTAAGAAATTAATGAATGTATAGGGAAAAAAAGTAGGGATATCAAAAAAAAGCACCATTATGTAAAAATAAACATAGGCAGTATAATTTTAAATTTATGGTTTGGCAAAGGTATAAGACATATTAAGGACTGTTACACGGAAGGAACTCATGTCCTTTGAACAATTAAAACACAAATGTGGAGTGGCCAATGGGATCTCTGTTTTCTCCAGCTTAGATCATTCTTAAGAGAATGATGGGGACCAACGTTGACCCCACCTGAAATTAGCGAAAGTGAATGAACAGTCTAGATGGGAGTCTGACTTGGGTATGGTGATTTCAGAAAGAAGCTGGTCACATTGGTGTTAGGACAGCATGACATCAATTATAAATGCAAGATATGGACTGGTTCAGTATGGTTTTTTTTACACTAATTATATCTTGCCCCAAAAAAAGTTACACAGATCAAAAGCCGAAATTTCAGAGATGTGTTTCAAATGTGGGACTGAGACAGGAACATTTCTACATGCCACGTGGTCATGTGTGAAGGTGAGGCCATTTTAGCAAGAAAAATTAACGAGGATAACAGGAGTGGCCTTCACGGGCAACCTGGAACTATATCTATTAGGTACTTTTATGGAAATAAGCAACAAATTAACCAAATTTCAAATCTCATTTATAAAAATAACATTGGCGGTAGTGAAAAAAATGTACCGCAATCACTTGGAAGTACAACTCTCCTCTACTTATAGCATGATGGACTGTGGAAATGAACAGTTGTATACCTATGGGGGAAAAAAAAATCACGTAATTTGAAGAGCAAATATGACACTTTTGTAAAGGTCTGGCAGCCATACCTGTGTCAGATAGGGTCCCAAATACAGTAATAAAAATGAAAAAAATTTATAAAAGTATCCATTATTCATACAAAAATGTAGTATTCCCCAGTTGTACCCTATATATTTAAAATATATGTAAGCTCTGAATGGATCTGTATGTATGTGGGAAGGGACTGCTTTTGTTTTGTTTTTGTTGTGTTTGTAAGAAAAAGTTTAATATATTGTATATTTAAAATGTTACTATGTATATTTTTGAAAAAAATCAAAAATAAAATATCAAAAAAAGGTTTCTACTCACCTGGGCTATCATTTGTTTGACCTATTGCCCTCAGGTAGATGATATAGGTCCATTAAATCTTGGATGAACAGATTCGAGAACAGTTTCCATCTCAGAGCCATTTGAGAATTAACCTCAGCTAATTAATTAGTGTATTTGTATTTTGTATTGTTTTAATGCTGCTTTTTTTTAATTGTTTTATATGTTCTTGTATGTTGTACTTATGAGTACCACGGTTGCATTTTTAATTTCGTTGCATTTTCTTACACATCGACAATGAAGTACTTACTTGTCCCCCTCACTTTACCCACTCCCATCTCTCCTCCATCCTCTCCCTCCTGTCTCCCTCTCTTATCCCTCTCCCATCCTTATCACTTTCCTGCTCCCTCTCACCTCTCCCCATCTCAACTCCTCTTCCCCTCTCTCCCCCCCCACCCCCCCCCCCCCCCAGCATGTGAGACCAGCAGGAATCCAATCCTTGCTACATCTGCTCAGCAGGACCCCAAGAGCCCCATGCCCAGAATGTGCTGCACCTTCAACTAGCCAGTGGCCCTGTGTTACCAAATACTCTGGTCAGGTCAGCTATGTAATTAATCAGTTGACACTGATCTATATTACTGTTCCCAGTGACTCAGAGCAAGATTCATCACCAACTGCACATTCTGCCATGAAAAGAAAATAATATGTATGGGGGGGGGGGGGGGGTGAGGAATAACCTAAAAAAAAGTCTGTCAGTTCGTTCAGCTCCAAAACTTGAAACGTAAACCTACTTTGAAGCATTTCTTCCCTTTGATCGGACTGGTCAGCCACAAACGAGCCTGCAGCTGACGTGGACTTTTTACCCCCTCCATAAATCTTCGTCCGCGAAGCCAAGCCAAAGAAATAGCTTTAAATAATGCAATATAAACACAATGCTGAGGAAATTCAGCAGGTAAAACTGTGTACTTTACATAACAAAGATAAAGATAGATGATCAACCTTTTCAGGCTTGAGGTGTTCATCAAGGTGACCATCAAATAACGTAGTTAGTGTGTACACATGCTTTTACCCAATGTTTTAAGTATAGTCGAGTTACCATACAGTGGCTCAGTGACAAACTTTGGCCATTACAAATGGATGGATGGCAACCATGGTATACGGTCAGCAAGAAGCATCTTGGGAAAAGTCAAACACCTGTGAAGTTCTCGTAATTAAATTTTTGCATATCTTAATATAAAAGCAGTTTTAAATGCCCGAGTCACTGAGGTTTTCAGATGGATTTTGGGATGAACTGGTTGGTATGGTTGTTCATACAGTCGGTGTCAAAACTCAAGTTTGATGTGGGAGTAGATGACACGGGATGCAGCAGCCTTCTAACGGGTGTGTTGCCAATGGAAAAAATAGATGTGACGATGCCTTGAGCAGAGTGAGAAGAACTTGGGCAGGCGCATGAATAATGACAAATATCTTCCATAAACTAAATGTAGATGTACAGCATGGTAACAGACCCTTCTGGACCATGAGCTCGTGCCCCCAAATACACCAATTCACCTATAACCCCCATATGTTTTGAAAGGTTGGAGTGAAGGTTTGAAATAAGTAAGTTTTAACGGGTGGGGGGGGGGGGGAGAGGGGTGACGAGGCAATTTTACTGCTTGCCTCAGGTGCTATTTTCCCTAGATATGCCACTGGATTCCCCTTTGCAGCTCTTCTCATAAATTCTTAAACCACAGAAAGAGGCCCTTCACCCCCCCCATGTCCATCTGACATTTTTTGCCCACTTAAACTATTCTCACTTGCTCAGACTAAGATGGTATTCTTCCATGACATCTTTCAAAATTTATCTTAAATCTCATGATTATATTTGACTTCACCACATCTTCTGTCATGATTTCCAGATAGCAACCACTGTGTGTATTTAAAAGAAAATTCTTTGCCCATGAAATTCCTCCCACCCACCTTAAGCCTCACCTATGCTCTCTTGCTTTTGATACTTCTAATGTGAGCAAAACATTTACTATATACTCAACGAAGGGCCCAGGTCTGAAATATTGGTTACCCTAACCTTCCTATTGTTGCTGTTTGACCTGCTGTGTTTTTCAAGCTTATTTGTGTATTGTATTTGAATATTTACCCTCTCTATCTAAATCTCATAATTTTATATCCCTCTGTCATGTTAACTCTCCATCCTCTTGGTGGTGATCAGAGTTCCATCAACTAATGTGGGTGAGATTGAGATGGGGGAAGTTTTTGAGCCCTACAGAGAAATTCCAAATGGAATATAATGAACAGATGCTTCATTGTTGCTGTTGATTTGCATTCAGTTTTTTTGTCTCGTAATGAATTTCAACATGAGGTAGAACTGCACAAGACAAATAGACCTTTTGATATTTCTTTTTGGATGCAGTTTTACTTTCTTGATATGAAGTGAGTCAGTATTATCATGATTTTTGGAATTCTGCACAAAATAATTTCTCAACAGAAATGATGTGGTTTCATATTGAATTTCTTCCATGTGATTCTCTCTACAGGAAGAGAGAAAATTGTTTCTCTTTTTCTTCAGGTGAGGCATTGACTGATGCAGCTACATTTCTGTCATTTGCATTGCCTTCTCCAATCAGGCTGAAGATGACCAATTGTACCAATTTCCTTGTTTATTTTTTCTGCCTTTCACTGAGCAGTTTTTCCTGGATTTTTGTTTCCCTTTTTTTGCTCTCAAGTTGTTTACACACTTTTCTTGCCAATATGCTTAGTAATTAGAATGCATCTGCCAATATAGATACAGGTACGTGTATTTCCTCACTGATGTGTAGCTGAATAATTTGAAATCTGCTTTTGGGAGTCACATGATGCAAAATAACACAGTGGTTCTCCTGTTAGGAAGTGCACAGTATATTTTAATGTAGAATAACATGCAATAAATTAAATGCATATTTCTATTAAAATTAAGGATTTCTCAAATGCCATTTGGTTTTCTGTGATTTTTGTTTTATCCTTTTCTCTTCCCCACCCTTACTATGTGGGAAGATATTTGTCTGGTTTGAATATTAGAAGGGGTGAAAACATTATTTTTGCCTTGGGTGTGATCTAATTCTGGAGTGAGTATATTTTTCCATCAGTTATAGGTTTTCCTTATTTTCTAGCTGTTCCTTGCAAGATTAAAGGAATTGGAAAAACTTCTGAAGTAAGAAGTGTTTATATGATAGTGTTTAGAAGTTGTAAGGGAGAAAATGTTTTTTTAAAATGTTTAGATTTTATTTATTTCTGTTTGACCTAGGTCCAACGCTGAAGATAACGGCAATTTATTTTTTGGGCCTGTGTATTCCTCATCTTTTGACCATCTATCTATTCTGGGCTGCATTTGAAATGTTCACACCCATCCTCGGTCGCAGTGGTACTGAGATTCCTCCAGATATTGTACTAGCTTCCATTATTGCAGCAAGCACAATTATTCTAACAACTTATTTTGTAAGTGATGACGTTTCATGGCCTTTGAGCTGTGGATATTTTTTAAAAAAACAAAGCTAAAAATATTCATTGTTTTGCTAAATGAAAATTTACTCAGTAATATTTTTAAAAGGTACAATTGTCTTACTTAAAGTTTTGGGTTGTGTCCCTTTACAGCCCCCAAAGTTCTTCTGGTGAGGCTTATTTCACAGGTTTAAGCTGGTCTCTTTCATAAGCTGTAAGCAGAGAAATAAAATGGCTCTTTACATGGCACTACATAGAATGCTACCAGGAGGAAGGAGGCTGTTCCTCCAAACAGGTTTACATTGTCTTTGTTTTACATGCGCCTCATCACGGTTTGTTTCATCTCCCCTTCCCTCATCTGAATGTTTTAATGAGAATTGTCGAAACTAACAACACAGAAGAGGGCCTTTGCACCCATATCATCCATAAACTCATCCTATTTGCCTATATTAGACTCTTATCCCTCTACTCCTTTCCTATCCAAGTACCTGTCCAAATGGCATTTAAACATTGTAATTTTATCTGCAATCCTAATGGTACTAACCTTGTTTATTAAATGCATTGGTGATACATTGGAGATGTTCGCAGTATCCTCAAAATAAATGTTTGCTGTTCCATTTGATTGAGATAGTGAAGTCTATATCACCATTAATTGTTCCTCCTTTCCAGTTTTCTCCCATCCTTCATTTTGAGTTGATGACTTTAATCACACACAAATAAATTATAAGGTCCAAAGATAACCAATATATACATTTTGTGAAGACATTAAATTGCAGTATTCCTATTTGGGTGTGGTGTGCCAATTTATTCTCTTCGCCCCCCCCCCCCCCCCCCCCAAGTGTTTCTGTGGAGGTTAAGAAATGAATTTGTGCAAAATATTTGCAGGTTAGAGCATCCCACTTAATTTTACAATGCAAAACCAAGCCCTTCTGCCCAACTTGTCCATGCTGATCAAATTGTCCATCCAAGCCAGTCCCTTTCGCCAACTTCTTAAGATGGTAAATGGGCAAGTTCACTGGAATGCAAAATATTCAACAGTTCCACAGCATTCAAAGCATCTCATGACTTAAATATCAGAGGAGGAACACTTCAAAGAAAAGCCAAAATATTTTCCGACTTGTTATGCCACATCCAAGTGTGCCAGTCCTTCAGATGAGGTCAGGGATTTGAGTTTGCAAGACACTGGCAGTAGTGTTGAGGAAAGAGGAAAATATTCCATTGGGAATGGCTTCACATGAGTTGGGCTGGGACCAGTGTAAATTGAACAATAGGCTGGAGAAGAGGACTGGATGGGAGAGTTGGGGTGCATCTGGTGAGGGAAAATTACTCAAGTCAAAGTGAGGACACAAGGTGTTTGTCCAGGCTAACCAATGTCTGCCCAGCTGTAGCTCTGCCCAATATCAATGTGCACTGGCAAGTCATCACAGTTGGGGAAAGATTGAGCTGCTGGTGGAACTCAGCAGGTCAGGCAACATCCATGGGGAGAAATGGCTGTTCTATATTTTGAAATGAGACCCCTTGTCAATCAAAGGTCCTGACTGATCAATTCCTCCAACTTCTCATAGTTTGCTCTATATTCCAGCATTTGTTTCTCATCATTATTGGGGAGATTGGGGAAGTTTTAAAACCTCAAACTATCCCTTTAATCTTTTATTATCAGACCTTATTTTCAGTTTGGATGAAAAATGGTCACAAAATCTATCAGATAAGGCCATTATTTTGTGTTTTGTAATGGAAAATACATATAATTAAAAATAAAAGTTTTGGGGCCTGTGGAGAAGTTTGACCTGCCGAACTTGTTCTGAGTGGGACATTCAAGTTTTTGTCAGTATTTCAATTTAAATTTAGACATATAGCATGGAAACAGCCCCTTTTGTCCCATGAGCCCACGCTACCCCCATAGACATGGGAGAGCATACAAACTCTTTACAGACTACGCCGGATTCAAACTCGGATTGCTTACGCTGTAACAGTGTTGCGCCAACTGCTACACTAACTGTGCTGCCCACTTGCTCCAGTAAAAGCTCTTCACTTCTGATGTCAAAGCATCTCCAAGTTCAAGTGACTTCAAACCCCTCCAGTTCCTCCCTCCATTTCCATCCAACCCCATTGCTACTGATTTCCTCCTGGGCTTTGTATGATAAGAGTATTGCTGTCAACAGCTTGGCACTAGTTTGGTGCAGTCCCAATGCCAGTGGTTTGACCTTGGCAATCCCTGAATCCTGAGGAAAGGTTTTGTCTTGTGTGATCAGCTGTTTACTTTCAAGATATTTTCTCCAGGTGAGCCTGATTTACCTGTGCCGCAGTACGAGACGGACTCTGCTGAGCTTGGCGATTGTGTTTTTTGTTTCTGCCACCCTGGTGTGTAGTGGAATGTTTTTCCCGTATTCGGGTGATCCTGCTGAACCACACCCCAAACGCATCTTCCTGCAGGTAAGTAGTTCTTGAATTATTGCAACATGGATTAATGTAAAAACATAAGGAATAGGAGCAGGAGTTGGCCATTTGGCCCCTGGAGCCTACTCTGCCATTCAATGAGATCAGAGATGATCTGGATGTGCCCATCTTAATAGGTAGTTCTAGTAAAAGCATCAAAAGGTGGGCAATGTGTATTTTGTCTGATCTTTTCCACTCTTAGGGAATTGTGAATCTTCATGGTCAGAGGTTTAGTGAATCTTGTATCACAACTAATTTAATTGCAACAAGGCCACAAACTGTATTGGGTTTTGTAAGAGTGCGAGAATATTCCTTTGGTTCTTCAAATAAAGACGACGTAGGATATTTTTGCCACTATCTGAAAGGGCAGATAGGGACTTGTCCAAGACACAGCACCTCTGACAGGGCAGCTCTTCCTCAGTGTTGGCTGGAATGTCGGGTTACGTTGGGAACTTGTGTGGGGATGGGATTTGAAGTCTTATCACTTCTTCTTGTGATCTGAAGGTTTGTTGAGACAGGACTGGTGCACAGACACTCAAATACTGGGCCAATTCTGAACGCTGCAGTGTAGTTATCAATGGATCTTGAATCTTGAATGTCTGATCATAGTTTATTGTGTATGATCTGTTAAACTATTTGTAAGCTCACATTTGTCAGCAAATGAGTGCCTAGAAACTTCCAGCAGCATCTCCCACTCTGAAACTTCATGTGCCAAGACAGCTGAGGGCAGCAGACTACAGTTCTGACCTGCAAATGTGTTGGTCTAAATACTGCAACTCCCTACCCAACTTCACCATGGAAGTGCCTTCATCAGAAGGTCTACAGTGCTTCTACACTGTGGCTCTCCTCAAGGGGAATTGATGCTGGGCAAAACATGTTGGTCTTCCCATTAATGACTGGATCCTGGAACTAAATTGATACAAGAGATTTAAGGTGGTAACCTCCAAGTGTTGAAGAGACTACATGGTAGTGAAATAAATCTGTTGGTATCAAGTCTTTTTTGGGTCACAGGCTTGACAGGTAGTTGTGACAAGTTGGTTTTAGGAAGTAGACAAGGAAGTCTGCAGACACTGGGGTCGAGTGCGATACACAGATGTGCTGGAGAAACTTGGTAGGTCATGCAGCATCCATGGGAAGCAAAGGATAACCATTGTTTCATTTGTTACCCTTTGTTTCCTATGGTGGGAGCTGTGTGACCTGTTGAGTTTCTCTAGCATATTTGTGTATTGATGTCAGGAAGTGGTGGGTTGTCTCAGGCAGGAGGTTGTCTATTTTTGTTTTTGAGCTTTCATGTCGACATGCTATTTGGGTTTAAGTCTTATTTTCAATTTAAGATACTTTAGTGGTTGGGTAGGGGGTGAAGCAGGAACTTGGGGTTTCATTAAGCCTCAACGGCTTACGGTGGCAGTACAGAATGAGTGAGTGGATAGAAGAGGATTTATGATGAGAGCTTCACTGGAATCTCCATGAAATCCTTGGAAAGGAAGTTAAAATCTACCTGATTTACTGTGGCAGTGGGCGCTACCAGATAAATTTTTATCTCTTACAGTTGGTAGCTTTGTTTGCCAGCCCTGAGTGGAATGAAGATTGACAATGACTGGATAATTTTCTTTAATAAATTATTGTCAAGCAAGGAAGACAAAACATGGCCACTCTTTTTCCTGATAGAATAAGTAACCAAGTGTTGAAACCGTTCTGAGGAAGGGTCTCCGACCGACAGGAACTCTTCCTCTGGGCACAGATGCTGTCTGATCTGCTCAGTGTCTCCATCATTTCCTGCTTTATTTTGGATCTTGATCATCAGCTGTTTTATTTGTATTTATCATTGACACTATTGAAGATTGAGCATTCTGCTTGAGGTAATGGGATATAACCTTTTAACACTGATAATTGGCCTTATTGATTAATTTACTGGTTTAATTTATTGAGGGAGTGAAGAGTTTTCTGAGAAAGGCATGCCTGGTTAGCAGAAGGCTTTACCTTTGCACCTTCTAGCTGTAAGTTTCTTTGAGAGTAAAAACAGCTGCACATCTGTAATATTGGTAAATGTTGAGACTTTTTTTGCATCACTATTAAGATTAGTTATTGACAATAAAAGGAAAGCAAGGCAGCACTGAAGTTTTTTTTATGTCCCCAGCAACAATTTACTACTGTAGAAAGGAGAGGGAATAAAATTTAAATATTCCTTTTTTGGCAAGGGAGTGTAGTTGACATTGGACTAATGCATGACGAACAGAGCGCCAGCTCTTCTAGTGAGTTTAGGGAGAATTAATGGATGATCTGATTATCGTCTCAGTGCTATTAGTGGGAGTTTGCAGTGTGCAAATGATGGCTCTCTCTCTCTCTCTCTCTCTCTCTCTCTCTCTCTCTCTCAATTTAAGATACTTTAGTGGTTGGGTAGGGGGTGAAGCAGGAACTTGGGGTTTCATTAAGCCTCAATGGCTTCTCTCTCTCTCTCTCTATATAGCAACATTGACTTCACTTCAAAAGGTAAATTATTGGCTTGGGACTTTGAAGAAAACATTGTAGATGCTATATAAATTTTAAGTAATGTGCAAAGTTGTTAAATAATTGGGGCACTAAAAGCAGGGTCATATTTGTGCAGATGAATCAGCTCGTTATCAAATCTTCATTTATTTTATCAACCTTCGTTTTCCCATTTTGGTTTGGACAACGAAATTTGGGAAAATGTACCTTTATCCAAGTTATGACACAATATGGTAATTGATTCTGAAATGGAAGAGATTTGTAGGGTGAAAAAGTGATTTCCTTTCTATTTCCAGCATACGACACGAACATTCCACGGTGTTGATGGAGAAATAGTCAAGAAAGATTCTGGCATATGGATTAATGGATTTGATTACACCCTCATGTCTCATGTTAGTCCATACATTCCTGAAATAAATGATGCAGTGAGGAGTTCATGTGAAAATGGCCCCTTTTGTGGATTTCCTTGGTATTTGCCTGTTCATGGTTTCATCAGGTGAGAAATTTGCTTTCCTTGCTTATTTCCACTTCTTGCTTTTAGACTTTGACTTTAGACAGGCAGCTGTCCAAACGTTAAATGATTCAGATTTACCATGTGTTGAGGCAGGAGCTGTGATGACGGGTGGGGGAAATGGACATCCCAGCCAACCCTTGCTTTGTAATGGGACGCCTGCCTTGATCTCTGCCCTTGGTCAGGGTGCAAGGGTCAAATGTATTTTATACAGTCAGCAGTGAGTCTATTTCTACAGAGCAGGCAAAAGTACCATTGCATTGGTAAGGAAGCACTATTATTTCTTGTAATACCATCAGTTAATATACCGTACTGTTTTATGTAAATATCTATGTTTTTAAAAAAAAATATTCACCATTTTTTTTACTGTTTTCCAGGAAAAATTGGTATCTACCTGCTCCAGAGCTTCCAATCAGGGGACCTGTTGCTTTCAGAATGATTTCCAAGTATAAGCTGCCTTTGCAGTCTATAAACATGACCTTTGAGGTGGATGGTATGATTAAATTTTAATTTCTCCATAACATACATTCTGACTCAATCTAAAAATAAAACCTGCTGTCTCTGGACTGCAGATTCTGTGCTCTTGCTAATTCTACATTGAACACAAATGCTTTTAGCAAATGTAAGAACAATGGTCTGAAATCTGAGAATTTGCGTTTCTTCCCCATTATCTCAAGTATTTTCTATTTTGGAGTATTCATTTATTTTTGCTTTGAATGTTAAAAACAATTTTGTTTTAGTGTTCACAATGATGCATGACCTTGAAGTTTTCTTTTTTTATTTTGTCGTGCCCATAGTCTTTCGGCCTTGTGAAAGGGTTTGAGATGAGAGATTGCGGATGCTGGAAATCTTGAGCAATGTATGAGAGTTTATTATTGTTAGATGCACAAATGCAATGTGCAGCTTCATTAAAATAACTGCTGCACCAGCCTTAGTATGAATTAAATTACCATAATATGCCAAGAGACCGACAAGAGATAACATCTCTCAAGATTGCCACGCAGGTTGATAGGGTACACAAGGCTTATGGTGGGTTGGCCTTCATCATTCAGGGGATTAAGATCAAGAACTGTAAGATAATGTTGCAGCTCTGTGAAACTCTTGGAATATTGTGTTCAATTCTGGTCACCTCATTACATGAGGGATGTGGGAGCGATGGAGAGGATGCAGAGGAGATTTACCAGGTTGTTGCCTGGATTGGGAAACGTCTCTTACTGTATGTGGCAAGTTTAATGGAGCTTGGAGTGAAGAGAAGAAGAATAGAAGGCGACTTAATAGAGGTTTATAAGATTTATGAAAGAGGAGGCCAACCAGCACCTTTTTCCCAGGGCGACAGTAGCAAACATCAGAGGACATCTATACAAGGTGAGGGAAGGAAAGTTTAGGGGGAGATGTCAGGTAGGTTTTTTTACTCAGAGAGCAGTGGGTGTCTGGAATGCATTGGCAGGTGTGGTGGTGGAGCCTGGTATAATAGGAACATTTAAAAGACTTGGGGACATGGATACAAGAAAAGCAGGGGGTTATGGGTATAATATAGGGAAGGTTTAGTTTGCTGACTGGGTTTGTATAGGTCGACACAACATTGTGAGCCAAAAGGCTGTAATGTTCCATCTTCTCAATACAGGTACTGTCTACCCTGCTTTACGAATGAATACCCGAATTACGATAGTTTGTGTTCGTTTTTACGAAAGGATTTGGATGGGTTTTTGCTTTTACGAAAATAGCCTACAATAGTCGTGAATAGATCTTTGCCTTATGCCATTTTGGCTTACGAAAGGTTTCATAGGAACGCTCTAGTTTTGTAAAGCGGGGTATACCGTATAAAAAAAGATAATCACTGTTTAGGTTCACATGTTTAGGTATTGCTGTATTCTGTAAAATTTGTAGTATAAACTATTTATTAAGGTTTGTATGATTTTTGAACAATGTTTTCCATGAAGCATTATTATATTTTAAAATGTCCATGATTGCCCTGTTAATGTGCTATTATGGCTCTTTCTTGCATTTCCATCAGTTTTGGCTTGCTCCACACTAACATCTAATGGGTATCCTCTGTATTGGATTTGGCATATTAGAATCCTTTTTGCTAACTAGAGCAAACAAAGAATGGTGGAGGAATTTGGCAGGTCAGTCAGCATCCATGGGTGGGAAATGGTTGGTCACAATTTCAGGACCAAGGAACAAAGGTGAAATACATATATAAGGGAGAAAGAAGCTGAGGGAGGCACCCAGAGGTGATAGGATACCTTTTTATCATTTATCATAATCTTGATAATGGGTCCCTACCTGTTACATTGGCTAACCATTTCTACCCATGGATGCTGTCTGATCTGGTGAGTTCCTCCAATAATTCTTGTTTGCTCAAAATTCCAGCACCTGTGACTTTTGTGTTTCTCAATGTGGTCCATGGGTTGGTTGTAGGTGGCCCATGGTCTCACAATAAGGATATAATGAAGAGGTTGTATGTAGAACAAGGTTGTAAATTTAATGAGGAAAAAGAAACAAAAAATCTCAAATTTCCCACCAAAACAAAAAAGTCTCATCTATGTTCCGGGCAAGGGCTTAAAACTTGTCAATCCCTCAGCTGCTCTGTGGTTGAGAACTACTCTTTAAGAACAATTATCTTTTTTTTTGAATATTTTATTTAAAGAATTAAACCATGATGTATATAATTAGAAAACAAATAATACATATGGTCAAGAAAAATACATGGTATATATAACACACCCCACCCCTCCTCCCCCCCCACCCTTTACCCAATCCCTCCTAACCAACTAACCTAAACCCCAAAGAAAGAAAAGAAAGAAAGAGAAAAAGGAGATATAAACCATAATAACATAATTATTTACCATTGATTAGAGTAACACCACTACAGCACGGCCGGAGAATTCAAAATTTTAAAACCATATATTCCAAATAAGGGCTCCAAATCTTCAGATTAAAAAAAAATTATCATTTAAATTATATGTTATTTTTTCCAAATCTCAATTCCACTTGTCATCTATGTCTGCTCAAATCGGTCTCATTTTTCCTAGTGATCGCTAAACATTTTCTGGCAACAGACAATGCTAATCTCAAAAATGCAATTTGAAATCTAGAGTCTCAATTCTAAACTCAACTTTTTAATATTACCTAACAAAAATACTGATGGATTCCATTAAAATTTAACATAAAAATAACTTCTAAAAATTTTTTTAAGTCGTATCGAAAAAGATTTTACCATCTTACATAACCAAGTAGAATGTGAAAAAGAACCTACATCCTTTTGACATCCAAAATATAAATCTGAAGAAATTAAATTATATCTCTTTAATTTTTCTGGAGTTAAATATAATTGATGTATAAAATTATAATGAGCTAATCTATATCTCACATGAACACTTTTAATCATGACTGTCTTTACATAAATTTCTCGAATCATCCTGATTAATTGCTATCCCTAAATCTTTTTTCCCCTTTTTAACCTCGATTTATGTAAATCTAACAGGCATTTTATTTTGTAATAATGAATACATTTCAGATTACAAATCCTTTCTTCCTATCTTCTGTAAGTAAAATTTCAAATTGAAATGGTCTTGGTAACCTTAAAGTATGTTCAAAATTATCCAATAATAAAGCTCTGACTTGATAATAACAAAAAAGAGTATTTGATGATTTCTTTGGAAATAAATAAAATAACAAGCTTCGTAACAATCTTTAATTCCCTTTTGGTCCCATAATTTCAAAAAATGATTATTAAGCATAAAAGGAAAAAGTTTATTCTGATATAAAAGTGTCTTACTTGAAATTTTCTATTGTGTATCGCTTCATTTATCATACTCCATAATTCCATTAAATGTATCAAAATAGGCAAATTATAATTATGCAATAACTTAGAATTCCATTTATAAATAAATTGATCCATCTTTTCACCAATTTGAGATAATTCAATATTTGCCCATACCAATGATTTTCCAAAATCAAACATTTTATTAATAAATTTTAATTGTGCCGCTTTATAACAATTTTGAATTTTCAGAAGCTGTAAACCTCCTAATTCATATTTCCAAGTTAATTTTTGCATAGATACCCGTACCATTTTATCTTTCCATAATAATTTCCTTACAATAGAATTCAAATCTTTAACATTTTTTTGATGCACATTTAAAGGAATGGATTAAAAAAGATATTGTATTCTAGAAAAAAATATTCATCTTAATACAATTAACTCTTCCTATTAATGTTATTGGTGAATCTTTCCATCAATTCAAATCATTTTTAATTTTATAAAACAAAGGTAAATAATTAATACAGATGATTAAAAAATAATATCTTAATATTATCTTTAATATCTAATTACTTAATTTGGTCCAACCATTTAAATTTAACAATATTTTTACAAGTATAATCCACTTCAACCAATGACATAATTTTACTTTTTCTCCAATTAATTTTATAACCAGATATTTCTCCATACTGTTCCAACTTCTGAAGTTCTATTAAGTATATCAAAACATCATCTGCAAATAAATTCATTTTATATTCATTAGATTTCACTTTAATAGCCTAATATTATGATCTTTGGCCTTATTAATTGATCCAAAAGTTCAATAACTAATGCAAAAAGAGCTGGTGACAAAGGGCATCTTGTTTAGTATATCTTTCCAATGTAAATGGCAAAGATGTCCACCCATTCATCACAACTCTAGCAATAGGATTTTTATATAAAGCCTTAATCCAACCAATAAATATTGGTCCAAACTTAAATTTTTCCAATACTTTAAATTAAAAAAAACCTCCATTCTACTCTATCAAATGCCTTTTCAGCATCTAATGATATGATCATTGGTAGGTTGGATTCCTCCCGAAAAATACGAATCAAAGAAATCAGGTTCACGATATTATCTGCAGAATAACGATTTTTAATAAATCCAGCTTGGTCTAAGTGGATCAAAGCTGGTAAATATTTTGCCAATCTATTTGCTAGAACCTTCGTTACAATTTTATAATCCACATTTAACAATGATCTATAAGATCCAGTTTTCAAAGGATCTCTATCTTTCTTAAGAATAACTGTAATATTTGATGAAAATAATCCAGAAAAGAATGAACCTCCGTCACTTGTTCCAATGCTTCCATTAATAAAGGTATTAATAAATCTTGAATTTTTAAAATAAAACTCAGATGTAAAACCATCTTTATCGGGAGACTTCCTGTTAAGCATAGATTGAAGTGCTTCTATAATCTCTCTAAGTAAAAGAGGCATCCATTTCATTAATATCCCAGTTACTTGAAGGAAAATGAAGGTTGGATAAAATTTTTTATCAATTTTAATTTCATTTTTATCTGATTCAGAAGTATAAAATTTCACAAAAAAATTCCCTGAACACATCATTTATCTCTTGAGGTTTATATGTAATCATTGAATCCTTTCTAATAGCATTTATTGTTCTTGATACCTGTTCCATCTTTAATTGCCAAGCTAAAACCTTGTAGAGACTTTCCCCTAATTCATAGTATCTTTGTTTAGTTCTCTGTAACAACTTCTCAAACTTATGTTTGTAATGAATTATAATGTAATTTCATATTAATCAAATGTACCTTTTTAGTCTCCATTGAATTCTGTTGTAAATTCTTTTCTAATATTTCTATCTCCCTTTCCAATTTATTAACTTCGAAAGAATGCTGTTTCTTAATATTTGATGTAAAACTAATAATTTCTCCTCTTAAATATGCTTTCAAAGCAGCTCATAAAACAAACTTACTATTAACTGAATCTGTATTTATTCAAAAAAATTGCTGTATTTGATCTCTTATAAAATTACAAAATTCAACATTTTTTTAACAATAAAGAGTTAAATCTTCATCGTTATGTAGATCTAAAGAACAATTATCAAACTATTTTAACATACCAAGCTTTAAATTATTCGCTTTTTCTATTATCATTGCTTTGCTTATGTGAGAAATCTGAGTCCTCTGCTTTCATTTTTGTTCATCTTTTGTCATGTACATACTTTCTTGTTCCTGTTAACCTGTGGGTTAAGTGTTGCACTGAGTGGTGCACAGCCTCTTATGTTCAAAAAGCAAGTTGCAAGAGGAGAGTTCTAAAGAGGGTATTTTGTGTTCAGTATATATTTTAAAATGAGTTATTTTTTTCTCTCCATACCTAATTATACCTTTCCTCTTTATGTAGGTCCCAGTCACATGACACTATACATTCACCCCTCTGAAGGTTCTTCTATTACCAGGTCTTCTGTTGGGGATTCCAGTTCTTTACACAGCAATAAAAGAGATTATTTTCTCTTCTATTCCCATGGACAACAGGCTCCTCCATGGCAGTTTTGGTTGGAGGTCCAGGTAAGAGTGAAAAACGATAGGCTGCAGACAATGTAATTGTAGTAAAAACCGAAATGCTGGAGGAACTCGGGTGGTCTTTTCAGTATCTATAGATGTATTGCCGATGTTTCGGCCTGAGCCCTACTTGAAGGAAAAATCAGAAAAGGCAGAAGCAGGAGAAATCAGAAAGTCTCAGAATCCAAACCATGGGGGAGGAATCCAGACCAACAAAAGGTGTTAATTGGATATGATAAGGGGCTAGGTAGAATTTATCATGTCTGTGCAAAAGGAGACAGGGAAAGGGGAGGGGAGGGGGTGTTAACGAAAGCTAGAGAAGTTGATATTAATGCCAACTTGTTGAAGGGTCTCCAGTGGAAAAGGAGGTTTTGTTCCTCCATTTTACAGGTGGTCTCAGTCTGGCAGTACATGAGACCATGGACTGACATGTCAGAAAGGAAATGTGATGGAGAATTGAAATGGGTGGCCACTAGTAGATCCACACTAATGCAGCAGACAGAGCCGAGGTACTCAACAAAGTGATCTCCTAGTCTGCGTCCAGTCTCTCTGATGTAGAGAAGACTACAGTGGGAGCACCAGATGCAGTAGATAACCTCTTCAGATTCACAAATGAAATGTTGCTTCACTTGGAAGGAATGTTTGGGGCCCCGAATGGTCGTGAGGGAAGAGGAAGTGCAAGTGAAGCATCTCCTGCGGTTATAGGAGTATGTCCCAAGGGGATGATTGGTGGGGAGGGAGGAGTGGACCATGGAGACATGGAGGGAGCGGTCCCTGTAGAAGGCAGAGAGGGAAGGAAAGGGGAATATGTGTCTAGTGGTGGGATCACATAGTAGGTGGCAGAAATGGTGGAGGAGGATGTGTTGGATGAGGAGGCTGGTGGGTTGGTAGGTGAGGACCAGGGGAATCCTGTCTTTGTTGAGCGTGAAGGCGGAGGGGGCCAGGGCAGATGTGTGGGTAATGGAGGATATGCAGGTGAGTGCCGAGTTGATGGTGGTACAGGGAGAACCCCATGTTCTTTGAAGGAAATCTCTGTTGACCTGGCATGGAAGTTCTCAGATGCGATGGAGACAGAGGATTTTAGAGAATGAAATGGATAGGGTGGTAAGGGGGGTAGTCAAGGTAGCTGTGGGAGTTGGTGGGTTTATAGATGTCTGTCAAGAGTTTGAGATCGAGGAAAGGGAGAGTGTTGCTAGAGATGGACCAAGTGAATTTGAGGTCGAGGTGGGAGATGGCAGCAAAGTGGATGAAGTCAATAAGCTCCTCGCGGATACATGAGGCAGCACCAAAATGGTTATTGATGTAGTAGAGGAAGAGTTGAGGTAACCCTGTTTATTCTAATAGCCACCTTACATTAAAAAGAAAAACTGGCAAAAACATAGAATCAAATGTCCTTTGACGACAGACACTGACACTAATCCAACAGCTTTGTTTGAGAAAAGTAATGAATTTGTCCTCAGATTAGAACTGTTTTAGATAGAGAATATTGAAGCCAGATCAGTGAGTTTTTATTTTATTGTTTAAAACTTTATAGTTTATTGAATGGAAGTAATCAAAATTTGTCTTTCTTCCTTGGTTACTTTTCTCTGCATCAAACTGTTTTAAAGTGTTGCCTTTTCCAGTGAGAGCTGATGGACTTGTTGATTACTTTCATTGTGAACATCCTCCGCAGCTTGCATCCCATCTCCTAATCCACTGGGCTGTACTTCTAAGCCTCTTCCCTCAATCCTGGTTGTGATTTTGCAATTTTTATTAGTCTCTTATTTTCCCTTCATGCCTCTCTGTGCTCACTTGTTCACGAAATCTACCTTGCATTTCTTGTCCTTCAAAATTTTCTCTTTCCACACAGAGACAAATTCTTTTGCTTGCCATGTTGATGCTGAACAAATACCACTTATACCTATGCCATTAACCAGCACTTGGTCTGTAGCCTTGTATGTATTAATAATTTAAATACATGTTCAGTTTTGTCATAAATGTGTCAATAAGCTCCTCGCGGATACATGAGGCAGCACCAAAATGGCCATTAGGCCCCTGGGGAAATGTGTTACAAACTATCTGTGGGTGGAAAATAAATAGTTCAGATCTTCTATAAATTCCATCCCTAATACATCATTTGTTGAGTAATTAAGTTTGTAAATTTTAATGTTAATGGATTAAATAGAAATATAAAGGGAGAATGTTAACACATATTAAAAAAATTGTGAGTAGATATAGCTTTTTTTTAACAAGAAAATCATTTAATTGATAAAGAACATTTGAAATTAAAAAGAGATTGGGTAGGATATGTTTTTTCGGAACTGAACTGAACAGGGACGTCGGGCTCCCACGGTGGCAGCAGCGGAACTTAGTCTCCTGATGGCAGCAGGGACCTCGAACTCCCGGATAGGAGCGAGACCTTAGGGCTCCCAGTATGAGCGGGGCCTCGGTGGGGAGGTGTCAGTGATCAGTTGTGACCAGCATTATTTTGATGAAAATTAAGCACTAATCTTACTGCTTAAAAAGCCTTACCTTGCTTTTTGTTGTTGTTTAAACCCTGTTACAAGTGATTTACTGTTGGTTCTGGGCTATTTTTTTTAAAAAAAAAGACCAGTTCTTTGAAAAAATGTTTATCTGAAATGGGCCCGGCCCAGACCATTTTGGATAATCAGAGTCGTACTGTAATACATTACAAACATACAGGACTGATAAAACTATTATTAGAATGAGGCAAAGATGTTATGAATTGGGTGAGAAATGGCATAAAGTTTTGGCTTGGCAATTAAAAGCAGACCAAGCTTTGAGAATAATTAATGGTATAGAAAAGGATTCTAATGTAATTACATATAAAGAAATAAATGAACCTTTTAGGAATTTTTATGTGAAATTATATACTTGAATCTTTAGGAGATGAAACTAAAATAAATGATCATCTATCACAGATAATATTGCCAAGGTTATATTTAGAAGAAAAACTGTACTTGATGTACCATTTACTGAGGTAGAAGTAAGAGAAACAATGAACTCTTTACATAGTAATAAATCTCAAGGAGAAGATGTTTTCCCATCTGAATTTTATAAAGAATGTAAGGATTTATTAATTCCCATATTTTTGCAAGTATTGGATCAAGCTTCATAATCTTCTACTCTTCCAGAATAATTTTCGATGGCAATAATTAATAATTCCTAAAAAATGTCAGTGACCCTTTGAAACCTTCATCATTTAGACTTATTTCATTATTAAATGTAGATTATAAAATAGTAGCAAAAGTTTTGCCAAATAGAACAAATAATTTGTTACCTAAATTAATTAATATGGATCAGACAGGGTTTTTAAAAAAATATAATTTTGAAAAATGTAGTAGATTACTTAGCATAATTCATTTAGTGCAAAAATGAGGTGATCTGAGTGTTGCAGTGGCTTTAGATGCAGAAAAAGTGTTTGATAGATTAGAATGGGATTTTTTGTTTAAGGTATTAGAAAAGTTTGAATTTGGATTGAATTTTAAAAATTGGGTTAAAGCATTATATAATAGTCTCAAAGCTAAAATAGTAACAAATGGACAGGTATCTATGCCATTTAATTTAACAAGGTCAAGTAGACAAGGATGCCTCTGGTCACCAGCTTTATTTGTTTTAGCTATAGAACCATTTGCCCAGATGATTTGTTCGGATTTACAAATTTTACAAGTAGGTCAAGAGGAATATATAATCAGTTTAGTTGCCCATGATGTTTTAATATATTTGACTGAACCCGAGTTATCTTTACAAAGATTGTATGGCCAACTGGAAGAATATGAAAAGTTTCGGGTTATAAAATAAATTGGGATAAAAGTGAAATTATGCCTTTGTAGTGGCCTATCTGATGGCACTACCTTATGCAAGTGGCAATAAATAACACTGGAGACAGTATAGTCAGGATTCAGTCCCTTTATTGTGCTTAACCACAGCTTTTATAGTTCCCTCTGCGCGTTTCACGCTGAGCCTTCTGGGATGCAGTAGTGACGTCACTTTCCAACCTCTGGAGTCAGGTGCCATAAAAAACGCGTGCTCTTATTCGCGCGCTTTTCCTAATTGCTGGTGCCTGGCTTGTAGTTGGAGGACTGGGACGTCATTGGAGGCGATGCACTCTGGTAATGCGCTTGCTAAACTGTTGTGGCTGCGCGCGTGGGGCTCCCGCTATACCACCCCCCCCCCCCCAGATTCGTGGCTGCCAGACGCAGGTTCCTGCTGGTGGTTCAGCCTGGGGCGTCCTCTGGGACGTTTCAGTGGTGACGAGATCGGTTTTGAAAGGTCAGTGTGTGCCGGTTTCAGTCATTCAATTGTGAACATACAGTCTTGGCCCCTACATCCAATGTAAATACTACACCTTCTCGCCTGATTACCCTACAGGGATCCTCATCTGGGCATTGAAATGCTGAGCCTTTCTGACCTTTCCTAACCATCACAAATTCCGCAGTCAGTAGGTCGTGTGGCACCTGATGTTTGGAGCTCCCGTGAAAAACCGTGGGATAGAGCTGTTTTGCCCTATTGCTATCTCTCACAAGACGTAAAATATCCAAGTCAGCTGTCTGATTTATGTCACTAGCGAATGTATGTCACCTGGAACGGATAGTGGAGTTCCATAGATCATCTCAGCAGTCGAAACTGGCAATCCTTCCTTTGGTGCTGTATGTATTCCCAATAGCACCCACGGTAATTCGTCCATCCAGTTCGGCCCCTGCAGTCTTGCCTTAAGTACCGACTTTAAATGCCTATGGAACTGTTTCACAAGTCCATTTGACTGAGGATGATAGGCGGTTGTGTGGTATAATTTACTTCCACAGAAGTTTGAAAGCTGTGTCCACAGGTGGGAAATAAACTGCGTACCTCTATCTGAAGTGATGTGACTAGGTGTACCAAATCGTGCAACCCATTGAAAAATAAAGGTCCGTGCACACATCTCCAGGTCTGCTGCCTGCATAGAGATTGCTTCTGGCCAACGATTAAAACAGTCAACAACAGTAAATAAATATCTCATCCCGTGACAGACCGGCAAAGGTCCAACTACATCCACGTGGATATGCTGAAATTTTGCATCCACCATGGACGCATGGTGGTACATGCGTATGTCTGTGAATTTTAGCCTTTTGGCACTGAAGGCAAGTTTTGGCCCAAAGGGTGTCGAGTCTCTTTAGACCGTGCCACACATAACGATTTGACACTAGTTTAACGGAAGATCTAATGGAAGGATGCGAAAGATTATGTATACCTTCGAAGGTCTTCCTGCGCCAGCTAAACGGTAGAATGGGTCTAGGGTGTCCGGTGGAAATGTCACAAAGGAGTGTGGGACCGCATGCCTCTGGTGATTTCCTCAACCTGGTGACTTGTAATGACGGTTTTGTAGGCTTGTACCTCCTCATCCCGCTGCTGTCTTCCGCCAACTGTGCCGTGTCGATTCCACCTTGGACTGCAGAGACAGTTGGTCTCGATAGGGCATCTGCCACCGGATTGGAAAAACCGGCAACATATGTCAGTAGTGAAGTCAGAGATAAATGACAATTGGCATTGCTGCCTCGCGGACCATGGGTCAGATATCATACTCATGGCCTGCACGAGGGGTTCATGATCAGTAAAGGTTGTAAACACTCGGTCGAATGTGCTATATCTCATGTTCTCAGATGTAACGTTCCGAAGCACAAATTGCGCTTTGGCCAACTGCAGCCAGCTATGTGGCTGAGCCAACCAGAATGGAGGCAGGCGAACTACTACTGCATTAATCACCACCGGTGCTGCAGCCAGCTGAGCCGCGTCGACCTCTACCTTCGAAGTTGTTGGTTGCTCGTTCATGTCAGACATGTGGGATTCAGTGTACCTGAGGCCCGTCGTGGTCACCAAATTATGTAGTGGCCAATCTGACGGCATTATCTTACGCAAGTGGCAATAAATGATACTTTATTATGCTTAACCACAGCGTTTATAGTTCCCTCTGCGCATTTCATGCTGAGCCTTCTGGGATGCGGTAGTGACATCACTTTCCAGCCTCTGGTGTCTGGTGCCATGAAAAGCGAGGGCTCTTATCCTAATTGCTTTTCCTAATTCCTGGTGCCTGGCTTGTAGGTGTTGGACTGGGACATCGTTGGAGGCTATGCGCTCTGGTAATGCGCTTGCTAAACTGTTGTGGCTGCGCATGATTCTGTTGTTTGCATGGGACTTCCACTACACCTTTGACAGCAGGTGACTAAAACCATTGTCAGAGAGATGCGCAGTTTAAATGGCCAAAGGAAGGTATCAAATATTTAGGAATACATATGGTTAACAATTTGAACGATTTGTATAAATTGAATTATTTATCTTAATAAGATTGAGAAAATTTTTAAAAATGGATAAATTTACTTATAACTTTAGTTGGGTGAATTGTATAAATATGAATGTATTTCCAAGGATACGGTATCTTTTAATACCTCAAAAAAATTTCAAAATTAAATAAACAAATAAGGAAATTTCTTTGGAAAGGTAAAATGGCAAGAAATTAATGTGGAAATATGAATTAGGAGGACTACAGCTTCCTAATTTAAAGAATTATTACCGAGCGGCACAAATGAGATTCTTTGCTTCTTTCTTTGAAAATGTAAAACCGGCATGGGTTAATATAGATCTGAACAAAATTGGAGAAAAGAAACCAAAAGAATTTTATATATGTGGGAATCAAAATTGATCGTTGCGGATAAAGCTACACCACCATTGAAGCATTTACTTAATGTTTGGAATAAAATGAATCAAGATATTGGTGAATATCACACCTAAAATGTCATTGATCAATCTTCTTTTGGTGTTTTCAAAAGATAATCAGTTCTTAAATACATGGTATCGAAAAGGGATTGTTAATGTGGAAGACTGCTCTGAAAGAGGACAATTAATGTTGTTTGAACAATTGAACAAATGTGATATACTACGTAATACTCTTTTTTGTTATTTTCAATTAAGGGCATATTTGAGAGATAAATTGGGGTCAGCAATGTTTTTGCCTAATTGTACTGAAGTAGAACTTCTTATTAGGAGTGGGAATGTCAAAAAAATTATTTCTTTGATATATTTGTCATTACAAGTCAGGGGACTTCTAAATGAGGATTGTATAGATCTAGGCAGATATGGGGAAACATTTGAATATTATAATCAACAAATTTAGGAAAATTTATATCGAGATTCTATGACTAATACTTATCAATGTAAGATTTTGATGAGTTCAATACAATTTTTGACATCAGTTTTATTTTACACCACAGAAGTTGAATGCATTGAAATCCTATTTATCAGGTCAATGTTTAAGATGTGGTGAGGATGTATTCAACATGGTCTTGGCCAGCCTTTGGCAGAATTAATTAGATTTGATAATGACATTAAAGGTTTTAAAGGAGATAGGAAAGAACATAAGATTAGTTTATTTGCAGATGATGCTATAATGTATTTGACTGAATCAGAAAGGTCGTTAAGTAAAATGTGTTTAAGATTAAAAGAATGTGGTGTAGTATCTGGCTATAAATTGTGATAAAAGTAAAATAATGCTTATAGTAAAGGCAGATTATGAGCAATGTGAAAAGGAAAGTCAGTTTAAATGGCAGAGAGATGCAATTAAATATTTAGGTATTAAAATTGACAATAACAAATACTTCATTTAAATTGAATTATCCCATTGCTTAAGAAAGTAGAAAAATATATCAGAAATGGAAGGAACTACCTATAACATTAATAGGAAGAGTTAATTGTATAAAAATTAATATATTTCCTAGGGTACTGTACTTAGTTCAAAAGTTATCATCAATTTTTTTTCCATAAACTAAACAAGTATGTTAGGAAATTTATTTTGAAAGGAAAAATGGCAAGAGTTGCATTAGAAAAATTAACATGGAAATTCAAATTAGGAGAACTGCAAAGACCAAAATTTAAAAATTATTATAGAGCAGCACATTTGAGGTTTCTCTCTACTTGTTTTCAAGAGGGAGAGCAGTCGGCATGGATTTATTTGGAAATGAATAAAATAGGAGAAGATAAATCAGAGAATTTTGTATATAAATTGAATGATTTTTTGGAGATCGAGATATTCCTTTGTTAAAACATCTTTTTAAAATGTGGAGTAAAATACATTTAGAAATGGGAATAAGAAATTTTTGGATACCAGGAATGATATTGAATTAGAATTAACAATCTTTTTACAATAAATAATAAACTTTTTGATATTTGGTTTAACAAAGGAATTAAGACAGTTGAAGATTCTTTTCAAGGTTCAACTTTAATGACATTGGAGCAATTGAAAAGTAAACATAGAATACAAAACAATACAATATTCTCTTATTATCAGTTAAAGGCATATTAAATAGAAAATTTAGGTCTCAATTTGTTATTACCTGAACAAAGTTATTTGGAACCATTCATTACAGATATAAATATTAAAAAGTTTATTTCAATTATGTATACAATTTTTCAAAAAGAAAAGTATAAACCAGGAGTTCATAAGTCAAGACAAAGATGGGAGAAAGACTTGAAAGTAAATATTCAACAAGAAACTTGGATAGAACTTTGTCAGGATAGTATGGCTAACACAGTTAATGTCCGGTATAGAATGATACAATATATTTTTTTACATCAACCATATTTTACCTCACAGAAATGAAATGGATTAAATTCTAATTCTTCAGATAAATGCTTTAGATGCAATAAAGAAATAGGTACTTTTCTACATTCTACGTGGTAATGTTCAAATTTAAGACCTTCTTGGATAGAAGAGTTACAAAAGGTAAGTTTCCTCAAAATCCAAATATTTTATTTACTTGAAAATATTTTTGACACAGAATTGAAATTGAAATTAAATAAATACAAAAAAGAATTTGTTAAAATAGCCCTAACGGTAGCTAGAAAATGTGTGGCAGTAACTTGGAAGTCAGATGTGTATTTGTGAATGGGTAGATGGCCATACTGAAATAAGTTGTTGTATGCCACTTGAAAAGATTACATATAATTGACGTAATAAATTTGAAATTTTTCAAAAGATTTGGGAATCATATTTACAATTTGTGGTAATCGCCCAACCTGAATCTTCCAACTTATAAAATTAAGTTACGTTGGACTTTATTTGATAGTTTTAGTAAGTTTTTATAAATATTATCCAGATGTTCTCTTTTTCTTCTTTTCTATTGGGCTGTTGGGGGGAGGGGATGGGGAATTTAAAAAAATCACCATTAATTCTTAATATTTTTGAATAAGATATTTATTTAATTTTTTTTATGCATATGTAAAATTTAAAATTAAAAAGAAACATGGTCTTGTCCGAATGTGAGACCCTTTTAGGTGTCCATAAGTATCCTTTTTACAACAAGTTATAGGAGCTGTTTTTCTGTTAAATCCCATCTGTTTTTATTAGGAAATATTTAAAGTACAACTAAATTAAAATGATCAATTTATCAATTGAAAATTGATAAATTAGCAGCTGTGAGAAAATGAATTGCAATTACTTGGAAATTGGATATATTTTTAACATTGCCAAGATGGCATGCTGAAAATCAAAGTTGTATCCTTTTGGGATACTTACAATTTAAAGAATAAATATTCTGTGTTTTTATAAATTTGTAGTGATATCCTTTTTACCCTTCTAGCCCTGCAGAATGTTTACTTTAGAACTGATGAATTGTGCTGCACGACATCGCTCTCTGCAATCCAAGATTCTTTGTTGCTTTTTCTTTATATTTTTTTCAATTTGTGTATTATTTTCCTTTTTGGGTGGGAGGTTGGGTAGGAGGGAGAGGTTTTGTGATGGGCTGAAAACCATCATGTATGCAATCAATTTGTTCTCTTTTTGATATAGGTATTATGTAGTTACTGGATGATTGGAATATTAAATAAAATATTCAAAACAATGGTTGCTACATTATCGTTACAGGCAAATTTTATAATAAAGTGGTAGTTTTTGCTAATGTATATGCCCCAAATGTTGATGATGCAGGATTTTTTTAGCCTCTTTTTGCAGCTCAACCAGATTTTAGTCTTTACTCATTGGTGCTGTGTGGAGACTTCAATTGTTGGTTAGACCCTTCTTTGGATCGTTCATCCTCTAAATTGGCTTCTTTGAGTAAATTTGCATCTGTAATTCATCCTATTTAATTTTGTGCCATGTTT